>NC_069503.1:41042988-41215488 GCF_027579735.1 Bombina bombina
TGTGGGCCAGATTAACTGTTGCTGGGTCTCTCCGCAGTATGCACACCTCTGACTGCTGTATGTTTGCAATTTTATTATTGTTGCTGCTGCATCTCCGCAGTGTCTCTGCCTAACTGTCTGAATAAACTCTCTTGCTACTGGACTGCTGCTTCATTGAAGGATCCCTCTGGATGTTTGGCGCATGTGAGTCATTATTATTGAAACAACGGCATGCCAAGTTCTCGGAACAACTCCATTAGAAAATATTGCAGCAACGGACTTTGAATGCAAACCCCTTTAGCGCACAAAGAACCTATACCAGGGAAATTGTTTAGAACTCATTCCTGCATGGCTGCTGCACTGTGTTAACGTTAGCATTAAAATGTACTTAAAAGCACTCGGTTTTTGTCTCGCTATATATTCCCTGATTACCTTTAAGTCTAGCTTACTGGTGAGTTATGCTATAGCTTTTATGTGTCATGCTTTGTTTTACAATAGTTTGACTGTTACTTTGTGTGAAGTGATATATCACAGCATGTCGCGTATACTGCTTTCTTAAACACATAGACCCATTTTTTCCTCTATTAACCTCTTATACGATTATCTTGGAAATGCTGGGGCTGTAAATATGTAAAGAGCAGAGCAGCTTTTCCATAGTGATGGCAGATTTCAATTTATGGCATTTTTAATCTCCTATAGGATCTTTGAAGATTGCCCTGTCAGGTATAATACCCGCTATACTATATCGCTGATTTATGTGTTGTGTGGATGAACAAACTTCCTTGTATTGCATTAAACGTATGGCCCTAGGAATGTCTAGGCCTTTAACTCAAACTGAGCTATGTGGATCAGATAAAACCCGTCTACTCCTGCTAAGAACTCTTTGTTATTTCAGAGTGAGTTTAATCTGGCTGCTGATTTATTTTTACCTTAAGCCAGCTCTACTGGCACCATTTACATTGTATCTCAATTAGATATATCATCACATCCAGTGATTAGTTCAAAACAGTGTTGGTGATGTACTGGGTGCTGTAGCCTATGAACATGCATAGAGCATTTATATTTACTAAGAAAATATTAAGTAATCACATACACGCATTATCAAGGTAGCCTTACAGTCAGGTAATGAGATACTGTTCATCAGTAGCATACTGCTTAGTATTATGTTTTGGCAACTAACAATATGACAATTGTTACCATTGCTTTTGTTAGACATATCCTTGGAACGAAAACATCTTTGCAAACAGTGGTCTTAACACACATACCAGCTCTTACCTTGAATTATAGCCACACATGTTTAATCATTCTAAGTAGCCTCTGAAAATGCATATACCAGTCATATATAAGAGACTATTAAGCACTCACATAAATGCATTATTAAGGCAGCCATGCCCACTTATTGAGGCAGCCATACTTCCGATAATGGGTCACTTGTTCAGTCAGTCACCAGACAGATTTCTATTACAATTTAGCAGTAGTGATGTCGCAAACATAAAAATTTGGGTTCACGAACGGCGAACGCGAACTTCCACAAATATTTGCGAACCAGGCAAACCGCCATTGACTTCAATAGGCAGGCAAATTTTAAAACCCACAGGGACTCTTTCTGGCCACAATAGTGATGGAAAAGTTGTTTCAAGGGGACTAACACCTGGACTGTGGCATGCCGGAGGGGGATCCATGGCAAAACTCCCATGGAAAATTACATAGTTGATGCAGAGTCTGGTTTTAATCCATAAAGGGCATAAATCACCTAACATTCCTAAATTTTTTGGAATAACGTGCTTTAAAACATCAGGTATGATGTTGTATCGATCAGGTAGTGTAAGGGTTACGCCCGCTTCACAGTGACAGACCAAACTCCCCGTTTAATGTACCCCAAACGACCGCAAACAGTCCATTTGCACAACCGCAAACTCCCCATTTGCACAAGGTTGGATACCAAGCTAGCCATGTCCCGTTCCTTGTCCTCACTGATGTCATTGAAGGTCTCTTCCTCCACCCAGCCACATACAACACCAAGGGTACCCTGGGACGCCTGCTGTGTTTGGTCTTCCACCTCCTCAAAGCCACCTTCCTCCTCTGACTCCTTCTTCAGACTCCTCTCTCTGCATTGCCTCTCTCTGCGTTATTATAAGGTGTGTTAAGTAGTACTATTCTTATCAGTTTAATCCCTGTTATGTCTATGGCATCGATTTTAGGAACCGGGAGATGGAAAAAGATGCTTGGTCAGTCCTCCTACTTCAAATTTGGGGCACTGCGCGTGCAATCTAATGTGCCACCAGATAGGAGTGGTGTGTTAAGTAGTACTATTCCTATCAGTTTAATCTCTGTTATGTGCCTTTTTTTTGGTTTGGTTTTTGAAGCCACAGTACAGCACCAGAGGCCAGAAAAATTAGGCATGTACACATGCCTGAAAACTTAGGTATTGTTGCAGCCGCTGCTGTAGCAGCGGCCAGAAAAATTGATGTTTGTTTCCCAGGCAGAAAGTGCCCTAAAACATTGCGGCTTGAACCCTAGTTGGTGGCGGATAAGTTACGCAAGTCATCCGGCATTCAGAGATAAAATACAGCAGCGTGTGGACCATTTTTAGCCCAAGGCAGCTCATCTCATCAGGCCTTTTTTAGTCGAATGTATCGCCCACTGTCAGTCCCTTCGGGATCCATCCCTCATTCATCTTAATAAAGGTGAGGTAATCTAGACTTTTTTGACCTAGGCGACTTCTCTTCTCAGTGACAATACCTCCTGCTGCATTGAAGGCCCTTTCTGACAGGACACTTGAAGCGGGGCAGGCCAGAAGTTCTATCGCAAATTGGGATAGCTCAGGCCACACCCAGTAGTCAAGGGGTTCTTCACTCCTCAGAGTGTCGATATCTGCAGTTAAGGCGAGGTAGTCTGCAACCTGTCGATCGAGTCATTCTCTGAGGGTGGACCCCGAAGGGCTGTGGCGATGCGTAGGACTTAAAAAGCTCTGCATGTCCTCCATCAACAACACGTCTGTAAAGCGTCCTGTCCTTGCCGGCATGGTCGTGGGAGGAGGAGAATTACTTTCACCTCTTCCCCTGTTAGATTCCCGTTGTGCTGTGACATCACCCTTATTCGCTGTGTAAAGCATACTTTTTAATTTATTTTGGAACTGCTGCATCCTTTCTGACTTGCGGTAATTTTGTAACATTTCAGGCACTTTATGCTTATACCGGGGGTCTAGTAGCGTGGACACCCAGTACAGGTCGTTCTCCTTCATCCTTTTTATATGAGGGTCCCTCAACAGGCATGACAGCATGAAAGACCCCATTTGCACAAGGTTGGATGCCGAGCTACTCATGTCCCGTTCCTCATCCTCAGTGATCTCACTGAAGGTATCTTCTTCCCCCCAGCCACGTACAACACCACGGGTACCATATAGGTGACAACGAGCACCCTGGGATGCCTGTTGTAGTTGGTCTTCCTCCTCCTCCTCAAAGCCACATTCCTCCTCTGACTCCTCTTTCTCACAATCCTCTTCCAGCGTTGCCGCAGGTCCAGCAAGCGATGCTGATAAGGCTGTTTCTGCTGGTGATGGTGACCACAACTCTTCCTCTTCAAGCTCATCTACGGCCTGATCCAGCACTCTTCGCAGGGCACGCTCCCGGAAGAAAACAAATGGTATAATGTCGCTGATGGTGCCTTCGGTGCGACTGACTAGGTTTGTCACCTCCTCAAAAGGACGCATGAGCCTACAGGCATTGCGCATGAGCGTCCAGTAACGTGGCAAAAAAATTCCCAGCTCCGCAGAGGCTGTCCTAGCACCCCGGTCATACAAATAGTCGTTAACAGCTTTTTCTTGTTGGAACAGGTGGTCGAACATTAGGAGTGTTGAATTCCAATGTGTCGGGCTGTCGCAAATCAAGCGCATCACTGGCATGTTGTTTCGCCACTGGATATCTGAAAAGTGTGCCATGGCCGTGTAGGAACGCCTGAAATGGCCACACACCTTCCTGGCCTGCTTCAGGACGTCCTGTAAGCCTGGGTACTTATGTACTTCCATTGTCACAAACCACTTTGCCGATCTCCAGTTGATGCGGAGTCAGCCACTGATCCACCTGTGCATTCAGGGTGGACAGGAGTGCTGGTCCGGTGTGACTCTCTGCTTTCAGGCAAGTCAACCCCAAGACGGCATGACACTGCCGTATCCGGGATGTGGAATAGTAACTGGGGGGGCGCCGTTGATGTGGAGCAAGACGCAGCAGCAGAAGAGGACTCAGCCAAGGAGGTTATGGAAGAGGATGGAGTAGGAGGAGTAGAGGAGGTGGCAGCAGGCCTGCCTGCAAGTCGTGGCGGTGTCACCAACTCCTCTGCAGAGCCACGCATTCCATGCTTGGCAGCCATCAGCAGGTTTACCCAATGCGCAGTGTAGGTGATATACCTGCCCTGACCATGCTTTGCAGACCAGCTATCAGTGGTCAGATGGACCCTTGCCCCAACACTGTGTGCCAGACATGCCATTACTTCCTTTTGCACAATCGAGTACAGGTTGGGGATTGCCTTTTGTGCAAAGAAATTTCAGCCGGGTACCTTCCACTGCGGTGTCCCAATAGCAAAAATTTTAGGAACGCCTCAGACTCCACCAGCTTGTATGGTAAAAGCTGGCGGGCTAAGAGTTCAGACAAGCCAGCTGTCAGATGCCGGGCAAGGGGGTGACTTTGTGACATTGGCTTCTTACGCTCAAACATGTCCTTGACAGACACCTGACTGTGGGCAGATGAGCAGGAACTGCTCAAGGTGAGAGACGGAGTGGCGGATGGTTGAGATGGGGCAAGGAGGACAGCAGTGGTTGACATGGCTGAAGATGCTGGACCAGGAGGAGGATGGCGGCTTTGAGTTTGTGTGCTGCTTGTACTCATGTGTTGATCCCATAGGCGTTTGTGATGTGCGATCATGTGCCTTCGCAAAGCAGTTGTACCTAGGTGGGTGTTGGACTTCCCACAACTCAATTTCTTTTGGCACAGGTTGCAAATGGCATTGCTGTTGTCAGAGGCAGACACACAAAAAAAATGCCACACTGCTGAGCTCTGCAATGACGGCATTCTGGTGGTGGCAACAGCATGCGTTGATTGGCGTGCTGTCTGGCTGACCCCGGGTGCCGATGCATGCTGTCTGACTGTGCCACTAGCTCCTTGCGACGACCTCCCCCTGCTTCCAACTCGTCTCCTCCTCCTCTCTGTCTCCCCATCTGAACTTTCCCCCTGTTCTTCTTCTCTTCTAACGGGCACCCACGTGACATCCACGGACGCATCGTCCTCATCAACCGCTTCACTTGTATCTGACAACTCAGCAAAGGAAGCAGCAGCGGGTACAACATCATCATCATCACACCGTACGTCCATGTGTGTAATGCTGCCTGACTGAGACATATCCCTGTTATCTACATCCTCTGGCAATAATGGTTGCGCATCACTCAGTTCTTCAAACTGATGTGTAAATAACTCCTCTGACAGATCAAGTGAAGCGGCTCTGGTGCTAGTGTTGGTGGTGGCGGCAGGCGGGCGAGTGGTAACTTGAAAGGTGCCCGAAGCTAAGCTGGAGGAGGATGGTACGTCAAGGTTCCGAGCGGAAGCTGTAGAAGATTTGGTGTCCTGTGTTAGCCAGTCAACTATGTCCTCAGAGTCAGAACTTTTCGAGTTCAGGGTACGTGGCTTCTGAACACTGGGCATTATTCTAGGGCCAAAGGGAATCACAGCACCATGACCACGACGGCTCCTGCGGGGTGGCCTGCCTCTGCCTGTCATTTTTTTTTCGATTAGTGGTACTATGCATGCAAGCTACTGTGACAACAGATATGAGTGGCACTGTGCACTGGCAGAAGTTGGCAGAGTAGACGCTGTAGGCCTGACACACACGCTTGCAGACAACTAACTGCTATTCAATCTATTACAGTCAAAATTGTATTTTTTTTTTAAATGTACACTACTGTTACACCAGATATGAGTTGCACTGGTATGACACTGTGCCCTGTCAGGCCCTGAAACGCACACATGTGAAGGAAACTGACTGCTATTATTTCACAGTCAAAAAAGTGTTGTTTTTTTTTATGTACACTACTGTTACAACAGATATGAGTGGTGGCACTGGGCAAGTGAGCACAGTATACGCTGTGAGCCTGACACACACGCTGGCAGGCAGGCAACTGCAATTAGATTATACAGGGAAAAAAAAAAAGCAGACTGATGTTCTAGCCCTAAAAAGCAGAGATCAGCAGAGATCAAATGAGTCCTTCAGGACTGTAGTGGACACTGAATACACTAGCCTAGCTATCGATTTCCCTATTAAATCAGCAGCAGCTGCACTGTCCCTCCTCTCACTAAGAATGCAGCTTCCAAATGAATCTAAAATGGATGCTGTCCAGGAGGTGGGAGGGTCTGGGAGGGAGTGTCTGCTGCTGATTGGCTGTAATGTGTCTTCTGACTGTAAGGTACAGGGTCAAAGTTTACTCAATGATGACGAATAGGGGGCGGACCGAACATCGCATATGTTCGCCCGCCGCTGCGAATGCAAACAAGCTATGTTCGCCAGGAACTATTTGCCGGCAAACTATTCGCGACATCACTATTTAGCAGTCAACAAATGCTGAGTGGGTTGTGTATTTTTATTTCTCATACATGTCTAGATGGGGATTATATAAATACGACTCTTTCACACTAAGGCAGGTGTCCACATACCTCTGAATATACTGGGGATCAGTGTTTTGTTTAGTATAAATGTTTAGTTTAGCTAGCTATTTTTGTTGTGTTGTTTGTTAGGGCTTGTGTTACTAAATTAATATTAAAATCTAAAAAGTGCAGGTGCAATTTGAGATAATAATCAACTAATTCTGGTATAACCCTCACTGCATGGAAAATTCCATGTTATCACATTGCTTTAATCTCAACGTTACAGATTACTGTGTGCTATGCTTTATGAATAGAAGCTGACGTATTTTATGACAGCAACTGTTTCACTAATGATATTGTACTCTCATTCCATAATATGAAATGTGATGTAGCTGTGACCTGACATGTCAGTGTATGCACTTATTTAATTGTACCTGTGTTTCTTTAATAAAAAATAATAAAAAAAATGTTTTAAGTATTTTTGAAACTACCAGTTTCTAAACTTTATTGCCTATATAGCAAGACCACTGTAAGTGTTATATTAAATTATATATATTATTAGATAAACCATTGACAATATCACCCTCCTTTTCAGTCAGCTTTGTCCCATAATTATCCTGTTTATATATACTTTAGCCAACCTTGGCGCTCCTATATCCTTTTTCGTTACTTTGAATCCAAGATTCAGTTAGGGGGTCTTATATAGTGTAGCCTGTATATATATAAATCTAGGCGCAGTTTTCTACAACCTCATACATCTATTTTCGTTCTTTGGTTTAACACGCCATTTTGTATCACAGAGGAGTAGTGTTTCCATATATCTTATCTCTCCCCTCTTTTAGTAAGGACAGTGTTTTAGCGGTAGCAGCTGATAATCTTCAGAACTATCTATGAAATCCCATAATAGTCAACCATTTTTGATAGCAGATAGGATTTCAAATTTAGTATCCTGGATCATTTTCTCATATCACAGTACACAATTACTTACATCATTAACTATTGATAGTTTGTATTTTGTCTGCCAGATAGCCTTTTACGTGTTCTAATGTTTTCAATCATAAGCATTTTATTTGCATTGCAATGTTTTTATATTACTACTTTTTTACATTGTACCCCTTTTACAGTGTTACTTAATACATGCTTGTATGTGTATAGCTATATAAGTATTGTCCAATAGCTAGGTATATGCCTTCTTAGCACTTTATGTATTATATCACATATCGCTATGACAGCTGCTTGGGAGGATTTCATTGGCGTTCTGTAGCCAATCATTAAGTGACATGTAGTGAGCCAATCAGACGCCGCAACGTACCTGACCTTTGACAGCCCACTGAATTCAAAAGGTTCTATGCGGTTTGTTGATACATCACCTCTTGACAAAGCCGGTCGGATTCCAATGAAACGCGTTGAGGAGCTATATCGTAGTTTCATGATCTCCAGACACAGGCTATTACAACTTGGAGTAGCCCCGCACCTCCAAGTCTTTACGGCGTTCTGGTTGCACTTAGACTGTAGGAAGGACTGAGTGGCACAAGTCAACACTCATCTGGCCTGCAACAGAGTTTCTGTGGTGATATGCATTATATGCTTTGTTGTTTTTAATTCCTGTACATATATTTTTTACTTGTGCTTTACAATTTGTATTAAATACTTTTACTCATAGAGTGGTTTGCGCTCTCTGTTTTTGTTTTACAAGTTCCATTAGGGAGGAGGATCACAGTCCTCTAAGTATAATAAGAGCAGCATCCATTGACAGCATTTTCTGAGGCCACCGATTGGAATTTTCCACACCGCTTTCCAGGGACATATATTGGAAAATACTTTTTCCTCTGCTTTCATAATATGCAGGAACTTACATACCAACAGGGGTGATATACACTTTTCTGATCTGATTATAAGTATACAGCACACTTTAAAGTTTTACCGTATATTCTCTGTATTATATAGTGTACGTACAACTATATACAACTTACTTTCTATGGTATTTTAATATGTTGGTTCTATATCTGTTGTGAAATACTTTATGGGATAACTGGAAAGTGCAGTTTATATATACTTGTTCCATGTAATCCCATTATAGTCTATGGGCATTCCATTTTGTCATTCACCCTTGCCATTCCATAGAAAGCAGCTATAATCTGACGTAATCTCATTTTCAGAATATGCTACTGTACCTTGGGAACATATTTGGTAAATATCTAGTTGATATGTCTCGAATTTTCGTTGCGATAGCACTTTTAAATGTAATCCCATTATAGTCTATGGGTTTCCATTTTGTCATTCAAGCTTGTCATTCCATAGAAAACATCTATAATCTCACTTAATCTCACTTTCAGAATATGCTACTGTATCTGGGGAACATATCTGGTAAATATCTAGTTGATGTGTCTCATAGTTTTGTTGCTTCAACACTTTTAATTTTACATCCCATTAAAGTCTAAGGGCATTCCATTTTGTCATTCATCCTTGTCATTCCATAGAAAGCAGCTATAATCTGACATAATCTCACTTTCAGAATATGCTACTGTACCTGGAAAACATATCTGGTAAATATCTACTTGATATGTCTCATATTTGTGTTTCAATAACACTAAATATAATCCTATTATAGTCTATGGGCATTCCATTTTGTCATTCACCCTTGTCATTCCATAGAAAGCAGCTATAATCTCACGTAATCTCACTTTCAGAATATGCTACTGTACCTGGTAAATATACATTTGATATGTCTGATATTTTTGTTGCTATATAGCACTTTTAAATGTAATCCCATTATAGTCTATGGGCATTTTATTATGTCATTCACCCTTGTCATTCCATAGAAAGCAGCTATAATCTCACTTAATCTCACTTTAAGAATATGCTACTGTACCTGGGGAACATATTTGGTAAATATGTATTTGATCGGTCTCATATTTTAGGTTCTATAGCACTTTTAAAAGTAATCCCATTATAGTCTACTAGTCCTAAAGCCCGTATACTAAGTACAGCGGTCCCAACCCTTGCTCTCTCTCTCTCCCCCTCTTTTTTGCTCTCTCACCCCCTCTCTTTTGTGTGCTCTCTCCCCCTCTCTTTTGCGGTCTCTCTTGCTCCACCTCTCTTTTGCTCGCTCTCTCTCCCCTCTCTTTTGCTCCCTCTCTCTCCCCCTCTTTCTCCCCCTCTCTTTTGCTCTCTCTCCCCCTCTCTTTTGCTCTCTCTCCACCTATCTTTTGCGCTCTCTCTCCCCCTCTCTTTTACGCTCTCTCTCTCTTTCCCCCTCTCTTTTGTGCTCTCTCTCTCCCCCCTCTTTTGCGTGCTCTCTCCACCTCTCTTTTGTGCTCTCTCTCCCTCCCCCTCTTTTGTGCTCTCTCTCCCTCTCTTTTGCTCCCTCTCACCCCCCTCTCTTTTGCTCCCTCTCACCCCTTTTTTTTGCTCCCTCTCTCCCCCTCTCTTTTGCTTTCTCTCCCCCCTCTTTTGCTCTCTCCCCCTCTCTTTTGCTCTCTCTCCCCTCTCTTTTGCTCTCTCTCCCCCTCTCTTTTGCTCTCTCTCCCCCTCTCTTTTGCTCTCTCTCCCCCTCTCTTTTGAGCTCTCTCTCCCCACTCTCTTTTACGCTCTCTCAACCCCCTCTCTTTTGCGCTCTCTCAACCCCCTCTCTTTTGCATTCTCGCTCTCTCTCTCCCCCTCTCTTTTGCGCTCTCTCTCTCTCCCCCTCTCTTTTGCGCTCTCTCTCCCTCTCTTTTGCGCTCTCTCTCTCCCTTTCTTTTACGCTCTCTCCCCCTCTCTTTTGCTGTCTCTCTCCCCCCTCTCTTTTGCTGTGTCTCTCCCCCTCTCTTTTGCTGTGTCTCTGTCCCCCCTCTCTTTTGCTGTCTCTGTCCCCCCTCTCTTTTGCTTTCTCTCTTCCTCCTCTCTTTTGCTGTCTCTCTTCCTCCTCTCTTTTGCTGTCTCTCTTCCTCCTCTCTTTTGCTGTCTCTCTCCCCCTCTCTGTTGCTGTCTCTCTCCCCCCTCTCTGTTGCTGTCTCTCTCCCCCTCTCTGTTGCTGTCTCTCTTCCCCCTCTCTGTTGCTGTCTCTCTCCCCCCTCTCTTTTGCTGTCTCTCTCCCCCCTCTCTTTTGCTGTCTCTCTCCCCCCTCTCTTCTGCTGTCTCTCTCCCCTCTCTCTGTTGCTGTCTTTCTCCCCCCTCTCTTTTGATGTCTCTCTCCCCCCTCTCTTTTGATGTCTCTCTCCCCCCTCTCTTTTGCTGTCTCTCTCCCCCTCTCTCTTTTGCTCTCTCTCTCCCCCTCTCTCTTTTGCTCTCTCTCTCTTGATCTCTCTACCCACCCTCTTCTGCTCTCTCTATCCACCCTCTTGGCATCTGGCCCCGTCCGGCCACGGCCTGCCCGGCCACGCCCACTTATCACCTGCCGCCCACGCCCACTCAGCACCCGCCACCCACGCCCACTCCGCACCCACCCGGCCACGCCCACTTCACCACAAGACACCAGGTCAGTTGGAAGGCCAGGTGTGTTTGTCTTCGTGTGCAATCTCTACTGCGCATGACAGCTTCAGACAAACACACTTGGCCTTTTATTATATAGGATGGGCACTCCATTATGTCATTCACCCTTGTCATTCCATAGTAAGCAGCTATAATCTGAAGTAATCTCACTTTCAGAATATGCTACTGTGCCTGGGGAACATATCTGGTAAATATCTAGTTGATATGTCTCTAAGTTTTGTTGCTTCAACACTTTTAATTTTACATGCCATTAAAGTCTATGGGCATTCCATTTTGTCATTCACTCTTGTCATTCCTTTCTCCAACATTGGTGTGTCCGGTCCACGGCGTCATCCTTACTTGTGGGAATATCTCTTCCCCAACAGGAAATGGCAAAGAGTCCCAGCAAAGCTGGCCATATAGTCCCTCCTAGGCTCCGCCCACCCCGTCATTCTCTTTGCCGTTGCACAGGCAACATCTCCACGGAGATGGTTAAGAGTATGTGGTGTTTAGTTGTAGTGTTTTTTATTCTACTATCAAGAGTTTGTTATTTTAAAATAGTGCTGGTATGTACTATTTACTCTGAAACAGAAAAGGATGAAGATTTCTGTTTGTGAGAGGAAGATGATTTTAGCAGACAGTAACTAAAATCGATTGCTGTTTCCACATAGGACTGTTGAGATGAAGTAACTTCAGTTGGGGGAAACAGTTAGCAGACTTTTCTGCTTAAGGTATGACTAGCCATATTTCTAACAAGACTGTGTAATGCTGGAAGGCTGTCATTTCCCCTCATGGGGACCGGTAAGCCATTTTCTTAGTCTCAAACAGAATAAAGGGCTTAATATGGGCTATAAAACTGGTAGACACTTTTATGGGCTAAATAATGTGTCTCCCCCTTCAAAATTGTGTGATAATTGTGCCATAGCGTCCAAACAAAGTAAGGACAGTACTGCCACAAATAATGAAATTGCCCAAGATGATTCCTCAGATGAAGGGAGTAGACATGGTTCTACATCATCTCCTTCTGTGTCTACGCCAGTTTTGCCCACGCAGGAGGCCCCTAGTACTTCTAGCGCGCCAATGCTTATTACCATGCAACAATTGACGGCTGTAATGGATAACTCCATAGCAAATATTTTATCCAAAATGCCTGCATATCAGAGAAAGCGCGATTGCTCTGTTTTAAACACTGAAGAGCAGGAGGGCGCTGATGATAATTGTTCTGTCATACCCTCACACCAATCTGAAGGGGCCATGAGGGAGGTTTTGTCAGATGGGGAAATTTCAGATTCAGGAAAAATTTCTCAACAGGCTGAACCTGATATGGTGACATTTAAATTTAAATTAGAACATCTCCGTGCACTGCTTAAGGAGGTGTTATCTACTCTGGATGATTGTGACAACTTGGTCATTCCAGAAAAATTATGCAAGATGGACAAGTTCCTAGAGGTTCCGGTGCACCCCAACGCTTTTCCTATACCCAAGCGGGTGGCGGACATAGTGAATAAGGAGTGGGAGAAGCCCGGCATACCTTTTGTTCCCCCTCCTATATTTAAGAAATTATTTCCTATGGTCGACCCCAGAAAGGACTTATGGCAGACAGTCCCTAAGGTCGAGGGGGCAGTTTCTACTCTAAACAAGCGCACTACTATTCCTATCGAAGATAGTTGTGCTTTCAAAGATCCTATGGATAAAAAATTGGAAGGTTTGCTTAAAAAGATTTTTGTACAGCAAGGTTACCTTCTACAACCCATTTCGTGCATTGTTCCTGTCACTACAGCAGCGTGGTTCTGGTTCGAGGAACTAGAAAAGTCGCTCAGTAGAGAGACTCCATATGAGGAGGTTATGGACAGAGTTCACGCACTTAAGTTGGCTAACTCTTTTATTTTAGATGCCGCTTTGCAATTAACTAGATTAGCGGCGAAAAATTCAGGGTTTGCAATTGTGGCGCGCAGAGCGCTTTGGCTAAAGTCTTGGTCAGCGGATGTATCATCCAAGACAAAATTACTTAACATCCCCTTCAAGGGTAAAACTCTCTTTGGACCAGAATTGAAAGAGATTATCTCAGACATCACTGGGGGAAAGGGCCACGCCCTCCCACAAGATAGGCCTTTCAAGGCCAAGAATAAGTCTAATTTTCGTTCCTTTCGTAATTTCAGGAACGGACCGGCCTCTAATTCTGCATCCTCTAAGCAAGAGGGTAATGCCTCACAGTCCAAACCAGCCTGGAAACCGATGCAAGGCTGGAACAAGGGTAAGCAGACCAAGAAGCCTGCTACCGCTAACAAAACAGCATGAAGGAGTAGCCCCCGATCCGGGACCGGATCTAGTGGGGGGCAGACTCTCTCTCTTTGCTCAGGCTTGGGCAAGAGATGTTCAGGATCCCTGGACGCTAGAAATAGTTTCTTAGGGTTATCTTCTTGAATTCAAGGAACTACCCCCAAGGGGAAGGTTCCACATGTCTCACTTATCCTCAAACCAAATAAAGAGACAGGTGTTCTTACATTGTGTAGAAGACCTGCTAAAGATGGGAGTAATACACCCAGTTCCAATGACGGAACAAGGAATGGGATTTTACTCAAAGCTGTTCGTAGTTCCCAAAAAAGAGGGAACCTTCAGACCAATTCTGGATTTAAAGATCCTAAACAAATTTCTCAGGGTACCATCGTTCAAAATGGAAACCATTCGAACGATTCTACCCACTATCCAGGAAGGTCAATTTATGACTAAAGGATGTGTACCTACATATTCCTATCCACAAAGAACATCATCAGTTCCTAAGGTTCGCCTTTCTGGACAAACATTACCAGTTTGTGGCCCTCCCATTCGGATTAGCCACTGCTCCAAGGATTTTCACAAAGGTACTCGGGTCCCTTCTAGCGGTTCTAAGACCGAGGGGCATTGCAGTAGTACCATACTTGGACGACATTCTAATACAAGCGTCGTCCCTTTCAAAAGCAAAGGCTCATACAGACATCGTTCTGGCCTTTCTCAGATCTCACGGATGGAAGGTGAACATAGAAAAAAGTTCTCTGTCTCCGTCAACAAGAGTTCCCTTCCTGGGAACAATAATAGATTCCTTAGAAATGAGGATCTTTCTGACAGATGTCAGAAAGTCAAAACTTCTAAGCGCTTGTCAAGTTCTTCATTCTGTTCCACGTCCTTCCATAGCTCAGTGCATGGAAGTAGTAGGGTTGATGGTTGCAGCAATGGACATAGTTCCTTTTGCTCGAATTCATCTAAGACCATTACAACTGTGCATGCTGAAACAGTGGAATGGGGACTATACAGACTTGTCTCCAGTGATTCAAGTAGATCAGAAGACCAGAGATTCACTCCGTTGGTGGATATCCCTGGACCACCTATCCCAGGGAATGAGCTTCCGCAGACCAGAGTGAGTCATTGTCACGACCGACGCCAGTCTAGTGGGCTGGGGTGCGGTCTGGGAATCCCTGAAAGCTCAGAGACTATGGTCTCGGGAAGAGTCTCTTCTCCCGATAAACATTCTGGAACTAAGAGCGATATTCAATGCTCTCAGGGCTTGGCCTCAGCTTGCAAAGGCCAGATTCATAAGATTCCAATCAGACAACATGACGACTGTTGCATATATCAATCATCAGGGGGGAGCAAGGAGTTCCCTGGCGATGAAAGAAGTAACCAAAATAATACAATGGGCGGAGAATCACTCCTGCCATCTATCTGCGATCCACATCCCAGGTGTGGAAAACTGGGAAGCGGATTATCTGAGTCGTCAGACATTCCATCCGGGGGAGTGGGAACTCCATTATGGGGCATTCCAGACATGGATCTGATGGCGTCTCATCAGAACTTCAAGGTTCCTTGCTACGGGTCCAGATCCAGGGATCCCAAGGCGACTCTAGTGGATGCACTAGTAGCGCCTTGGACCTTCAACCTAGCTTATGTGTTCCCACCGTTTCCTCTCATTCCCAGGCTGGTAGCCAGGATCAAACAGGAGAGGGTCTCGGTGATCTTGATAGCTCCTGCGTGGCCACGCAGGACTTGGTATGCAGACCTGGTGAATATGTCCTCGGTTCCACCATGGAAGCTACCTTTGAGACAGGACCTTCTTGTTCAGGGTCCATTCGAACATCCAAATCTGGTCTCCCTCCAGCTGACGGCTTGGAGATTGAACGCTTGATTCTATCAAAGCGTGGGTTTTCAGATTCAGTGATTGATACTCTGGTTCAGGCCAGAAAACCGGTAACTAGAAAGATTTACCATAAAATATGGAAAAGATATATCTGCTGGTGTGAATCCAAGGGATTCCCTTGGAATAAGGTAAAAATTCCTAAGATTCTTTCCTTTCTGCAAGAAGGTTTGGATAAAGGATTATCTGCGAGTTCTCTAAAGGGACAGATTTCTGCATTATCTGTCTTACTATACAAATGACTGGCAGCTATGCCAGATGTTCAAGCATTTGTTCAGGCTCTGGTTAGGATCAAGCCTGTTTACAGACCTTTGACTCCTCCCTGGAGTTTAAATCTAGTTCTTTCAGTTCTTCAAGGGGTTCCGTTTGAACCTCTACATTCCATAGATATTAAGTTGTTATCTTGGAAAGTTTTGTTTTTGGATGCTATTTCTTCTGCTAGAAGAGTTTCAGAGTTATCTGCTCTGCAGTGTTCTCCGCCCTATCTGGTGTTCCATGCAGATAAGGTGGTTTTGCGTACTAAGCCTGGTTTTCTTCCAAAGGTTGTTTCTAACAAAAATATTAACCAGGAGATAGTTGTACCTTCTTTGTGTCCGAATCCAGTTTCAAAGAAGGAACGTTTGTTACACAATTTGGACGTAGTCCGTGCTCTAAAATTCTATTTAGAAGCTACAAAAGATTTCAGACAAACATCTTCTCTGTTTGTCGTCTATTCTGGTAAAAGGAGAGGTCAAAAAGCGACTTCTACCTCTCTTTCCTTTTGGCTTAAAAGCATCATCCGATTGGCTTACGAGACTGCCGGACGGCAGCCTCCTGAAAGAATCACAGCTCACTCCACTAGGGCTGAGGCTTCTGTTGATCAGATATGTAAGGCAGCGACTTGGTCTTCACTGCACACTTTTGCCAAATTTTACAAATTTGATACTTTTGCTTCTTCGGAGGCTATTTTTGGGAGAAAGGTTTTGCAAGCCGTGGTGCCTTCCGTTTAGGTAACCTGATTTGCTCCCTCCCTTCATCCGTGTCCTAAAGCTTTGGTATTGGTTCCCACAAGTAAGGATGACGCCGTGGACCGGACACACCAATGAGAAAGTAATTTATCAGGTAAGCATAAATTCTGTTTTTAGTACATCCCGTGAATGGGTTAATACACACTGTGTTACTCTCTGTGCTAGTGAAGGGGTTAATACTGTGTTACACTCTGTGCTAGTGAAGGGGTTAATACACACTGTGTTACACTCTGTGCTAGTGAAGGTTTCATACACACTGTCCTGCCATTTGTGCTAGTGAAGAGTTAATACACACTGTGCTGCTCTCTGTTTCAGTGATGGGTTAATACACAATGTGCTGCTCTCTGTGCCAGTGACGGGTAAACCATCCAGACTCAGATTAACAGCTCCTTAGCAATCAGTGTTGACGAGTTTCACTGCCTGCTTTTTCTTACTCAAGTCAATGTCAGGAGCGACTCTACAAGACTGTCACACTTGAGAGGCTGTGTTTCTGTTCCATAGCATGGATTCCGGTAAGATCGTATTGATTTTAACACACATGTATAAAAAGACGCTAGAAGACAGGGTCACAGTGTGACTCCTTTATCTTTATGAAATCAAGGGTTAATATCTCCTGAGGGGGTTTATTGAACAATAGGGTTTAATCATATTTGTTTTATGTGATTTATGCTGCTTTATGTGTGAGATGTTTTTGGCTGTTATGGAATATACAGGTTGCTCTTTTACTGTGAAAGTTGCATAGTTTATACGCCTGACGTGCTTTCTTCCTAGGGCACAGGCGGTCCTGCTTTACGCACCGTGTGACCGGGTGTGGTCACGGTTTCCATTTCCTATTCCTGACTGAGTGACTATGGAGAGGAGCACTGTCTGGGTCATAGGAGGTGGTGAGTGCCCCGGCCATTGAGGGTATAGGTGCCAGTTTTTTCTTTTATCTTTGTTTAAAAAATAAAAAAGAGTAAAGCGTTATGGAGGATTCTGAGATTTTAGAGGGGGATCCCTCTACTACAGAATCTGATACCTGTGTATATTGTGAGGAGGCCTGGTTAGACCAGCCTGCTCAATTATGTTCCATATGCCGCAATAATGTATTTGCTTCATCCAATGTTGAGATGTTAGATTCCACTGAGCCTTCCGCCTCTGAGGACGCTTCATCCCATGAGGTGTGTCCCCTATATTCATCTGATCCTACACATGCAGCTTCCCCTCGCACCACTAATCCTCCACCTAGAGGGGGCCTTTTTCCACCAGACATTACTGCGCAGTTCTGTATGGCGCTGTCTGCAGCCTTCTGCCCTCTACCTAATACTGCTATGCGCAAACAAGGGTTAATCCATGCACTCCTGCCCAGGGATCATCATGTAAATGTTGCATCCGATCAGTCATCTGGGAATGCAGGTCCCTCTGAGGCTTCAGAGTACGGACCTTCTGGGTCGGAATCTGCTGATTCTCTTCCTCTGGCAGAGGAAAATCTCGCTTTTAGATTTAGAGTGGCTCGCCTGCGCCTTCTTCTAAGGGAGGTTTTGGCAGTTTTTGAGACTTCTGGGGCTGATCTCTTGGTCGAGTCTCAGAGTTCTAAATCGGATAGCAAAGTTTATTAAGATGGGTGGGGCAGGATAACAATCCTTTTCCCCATCGTCTAATTCCTCTTAAAATTCCCGGTCCTGGGCTCTATAGGGGGTTGTTATACTCACCTTTTCTTGGCTAGCACTATTTGTGCCCTTGCCAATGGTTTTTCTATTCTATTTAACGATAGTTTGTGCCTAGAGCCCTTTGATACACGAAGGAAACACTTTAGTTATAAGTATGTTTCATGGGATATTTATTAACAACTTTTGTTGTCTCACTTGCTGGAGCGCTTTTCTTATGAGGCGTCTTTTGCTCAACTCGAGGTGGTTACTCACTCGATATCTTCGAGAAAGAATGGAATTAAGGCCTTGGAGCTGATAATTCTTTTATCTGTAAAACTTTGCAGATTACTAGCCTAAAACTGGGGCTTCAGGTTTTTCATTCTGTTCAGGTCTTGGTTTGCTCTGACAGATATGACCTTTGACCCTCATCTTTTTCTTCTGCTTAAGGGAAAATTTGATCTGGTTTCTGTTTTCCATGTTTTTTACAGTTTGATGAAAATTCTTTAATTTGTCCTTGTGATGACCAGGGTTAATCTACCCTTTACCAGTCACTTGTTTGGCACAGAAAGGGTTATCAAACCCCTTCTACTGTCACTAATATGTCACAATCTAGCCACGTCAGGCAAGCTTATGACTTAGTTCAGTGGGTGCAAGGGTTAACAACACTCTCTAGTCTTTACTAGACATAAAGAAATGCCCAAAACTCCCCTTTGATGCCACCCAAACTAAACTAAAAACCATATAGCTCCAAGCTGCCACCACTTATGATTTATTAAAGGGAAAATCCTAAGGAAAAATCCAGACTTACACATTAACTCTCAGAATACAATTTAGCAGAAAATAACCTAAAATATACAGTTCTAATACTCCAGTCTCTTTTAGTAACGGGGTTCAAATATTAGACCACAGGAATACTTTGGAAGAGGGAGTTCCTGTGTGAGGGTGGAGACTAATGGCAGCATGTCTCATGTCGGCGTCTAGATCGACTGTTAACAACACACCCAACTTGTTTGCTCCATAGCCCCAGACTGCTGTGGTATTGAGGGGCCCTGGCAAGTGTGATGTTGCCGAAGAAGGAACTTACTAAGGCCAAATTGGTCAGCGGTCTTTACCGCATCTTTTCTCCCTATGTTTGGATCCAGTGACTACCGCAAGAAAATTACCTGTAAGAGGGAGCTTCTAATCTGTGGTCTACCCTGGTTGTAGAGCCTCCGGACACTTATTGCCCCCACCCAGATAAGCCGGGTCTAATCTTGGGTTCAAGTGTTAAGCTGGGGGCCGTTAAACTACTCACCGGATCATTACAGAGTCAGACCCTAGCAACCCAACGGTGTCTTCCGGAGTAAAGGAGGGCCGAGGTTGGAGGGACAGCGGAGGGATCTGCAGTTAGCATCCGGGAGTGAAGCGCCAGAGGTAGTTCACAGCCCGCAGCAGCGTGGTGTAGGAGCGTCGACCGGAGGCTGGGCTTGGAAAGCAGCGCAGGGTGCTGGGGATTTGCAGCACCCGGCACGGAGACGCCGGATTTGTCCGCAAACAAAGACCTCTGAGTAGCAGCAACGGCTACCGGAGGTGGCATGCAGGGGCCTGAGCTGTGATCAGGGGGTCAGCGGCAGCAAGTCCTACCACTATTACAGAGTGGATCTCCACATGAAACACAGCATCAAAATGGACTACAGCCACCGCAAGTATATCTGTACCTGTTAACCCCACATAAAGAGACATTTCTCTTGCATTATACAGTATTTTTGGCATTAAATAATATCTGCAGTTGCGAGACTCTCTAAGAAAACTTGCTGTCTAATTCGTATAAATATCAATGACAATACATCATTGCCTTGTCTAACTAGTTGGCTACCATCTGAAAAGGATAAAAGAAAAAGGAACTGTATTAATGACTTTATTGTAACTAATGTTCACTGGAGAGATAATGACAATTTAAACAGTTACATAATGTGTAGTAACAAGATATAACATTCTTTTTTTTCCCCTTTTTTTGTTTTATCTGTATCTCAGATTATGTATGGAATGAGGGTTTAAAGCATATTGGATAAAACGCTATTTATGTGTCCTAGTTCAGAACCATTAATATATTCGGTCTAATGCTGGTTGCATAAAAATATTAGGAAATGTCTGACTAAAATGGCTTATTTATAATCAGTAGGGGTATCAGATAAGCTTTATACACTGAGTAAAGATTGACTAAAATTGCTATTATATCTATCTCATATTCAGTGCATAAGAATAGTTATAAGACAAAAGCATATAATTCTGAGAAGTGGTCACTTATTAAAAGATACTTCAGCTGCTAGTCTTGTTGCCATTAGGCAGTGCGGACTGAATATACCTGCTCTAGGGAATTAGTTAAGTTAATTGGTATTATTAGGCATTTTTCCCTAAATCACTCCAAAACACTAATTTTAATATTTGCACACTCTTTTAATCACTGTTTAACAGGATAAATTCCTTAAATTGGTAAGCAAGAACCTTTACTCAATATGCACATCACAATTTTTCACTAGACACCCTTAGTAGGGTCCTTTTTGCTACTTTTTCTGTTTTTCCCACCTCCTTCTCTCCTATCTTTTGTTTCTTTTCTCTTCCCCTTCCCTTCACATCACGATTGTCCTTCTATTCTTATCACATTTTTTTCACATTCTCTTCACAACATAAATGGAAAAATTCATTACACAGGCCAAAACTAATTCCCCAAAAATGCCAGCCAAACCAAAAGATAAAAAGGCCAAGCTGGCAGACAACAGTACAGAAAATATAACTGAAATCACACCCTTAACAATTGATACCCAGGCCCTCACAAGTCAGCTAGTGGCTTTGTTCTCACCTCAATTTGATTCCATAAAAACAGAATTAGGTGCTATCTCTGCGGACATAGGGACACTCTCGTCAGAAATAAAACAATTTGCAGTAAGACTCTCTGAAGCCGAAGATAGGATATCTTCATTAGAAGATCAGGCAAACTCGCAACACACTGTCACACAGAAACATGAAGCTAAAATAAAAAGTATGCAATTGCGCCTGGAGGATCTGGAAGATCGCTCCAGGCGCAATAACATTAGAATTATTGGTTTGCCGGAGTCTCCGGAGTTTGAGGATCTTATGATTTTCTCATCGACCACTCTGCCACAGGCTCTGGGTGTTCCCATACACATGGTACCCCTGATAATTGAGAGAGCCCATAGAGTGGGACCCAGGAAGCCAATTAATAATGAGGTCACCAGACCTAGGATGGTTATCCTCAAACTCCTGAGATTCCAGGACAAGATTGAGATTCTTAGTTTCTATAAAAAGAAAAAAGAACCATTACTATTTGGGAGCAACAGAATCTTGTTATTCCAAGATTTCTCTAGTGAGACCTCAGCCAGGAGAAAAGTTATGGCTCCGTATTGTACGCAACTAATAAACAAAGGCATTAATGCCTGGCTGAGCTATCCGGCCAGAATTATAATTAATGACAATGGTAATAGGCAGGTCTTTAGTGAAACATCAGAGGTAATTGAATTTCTAAAGGAAATAGGATAATAATGAAATACGGAAATTTGTTGTTCAAAATGTGCAAAAGTTTTATTAAGAATAAGATATTCAAAATGTCATTGGATCTGTGTTTTCCCTCTTGTTGTTTTTCTTTTTTCCTCCTTTTTTTTTTTTTCTTCTTCCCCCTCCCACTCGCCTCCTATCTCGTTCAAGGATAAAATTGCTAATTAGTAGTACTATAAAAAATGACAGCGGAAATTAGGATGTTTTCCTGGAACGTGGGGGGGATTAGTTCTCCGATGAAACGTAAATTGATTCTCAGAACATTAGCTCAGATGCAGCCTGATATGGTCTGTCTTCAAGAAACACACCTTAAGAAGTCAGAAGCAGTTAAACTCAAGATTAAATGGGTCGGGGAAGTAATCTCCACTAATGGTTCTAATAAGAAATGCGGAGTCGCAATATTATTACACAAACAATTAGACTATAAGATTATAAAAACAGAGATTGATGATGAGGCCAGACTCATTTTAGTGCACATAATGATAAAAAACATAAAATTTATAATTTGTTGTATTTATGCTCCCATCAAATTTTCACTAGGTTTTTGGGATAATATCCAAAGTAAGTTGTTTCCGCTCATTGGGAACAACTTAATTTTATGCGGAGACTTCAATATGACGTTAGATCCCTCAATAGATAGGTTTTCACGTAAAAATATAGTTAGTAATAGACAAAGTGCTAAATATTTTCAGAGACTTTGCTACAAGTTAAAACTAATAGATATCTGGCGGATTCAAAATCCTGACACTGCGACATTCACTTGTGAATCCAAAGGGCATAAGATATTCTCCAGGATTGATTTATTTTTGGTCTCTGAGTCGTTGTCTGTGTGGCAATCCAAGGCGATGATAGGAGAAATTCTGATATCATACCATGCAATAATTTCATTAATATTTTCTTCATGTAAAAAAAATAGGAGTCAGAAACCGGTATTCTGTTTTCCTCGGTACCTATGTTCTGACCCTAGGTTCCGGTTATGGTTACAATCAAAATGGCATGAATATGGCTCTAATAACAGGGAATATGGAAGCAAAGTCGAAATTTTTTGGGAGGCCTCCAAGACGGTCTTAAGAGGTGAGATTATGGCCTACTTAAATATACGCAGGAAAAAGACTAAACTACGGGAGGTTACCTTGGCCGAGAGAGTGAAGAAGGCTTTTATATTAGTTCAGAATGCCCCATTACAAAATAACTGGGATGACTATTTTGTTATTAGAAAGGAGAGAGATCTCTTTCTTAAAGAACAAGCTCAAATAGAGGAGATCAGAATAAATAGGCATTATAAGGGGTTCCACGGCTGCTCGGCTAAATATTTGACTAAGCTTACCAAAATCAGGAAGAGAAAGAATCTTATACCAGTCATTAAAGAGAATAAGACCAGATATATGGAGACCGCGGAGATCTGTAGGGTTTTTTCTAATTATTATCAAGATCTATATACTTCAGTTAAAACTAATCCGGATATTCAGGAGATATTTTGTTCTAAAATTAATGTACCCAAGATTCAGATGGAAGAACTAACAATGTTAAATGATCACATAACTAGACTAGAAATTAGTAAGGCCATTGATAAATTGAAATCCAACAAAGCCCCTGGCCCAGATGGATTACCCGCTGAATATTACAAATGTCTTAAGGAAGACCTGGTACCTGTACTAGAGAAGCTTTTTAACGAATATTATACACTAGATATCCCTATATCGTCCAATTTCTCAATGGCTAATGTCACACTGATATTAAAAAAGGGTAAGGATCCAGAGGAGCCAGGTTCATACAGACCGATATCAGTTTTAAATTGTGACTATAAAATCTTAGCCTCTATTTTAGCTAATAGATTTTCTCTCTCCTTACAGAAGCTTATACACTTGGATCAGACTGGCTTTATGGTGAAGAGGAATGCCTCTAAAAATATTCGTAAGTTAATCACGTTAATAGATTACGCCTGGAATATGGAGCAAAAATCTAGTACAAGTAATTGTAAAGACATGGCAGTTCTTACACTGGACGCTGTTAAAGCGTTCGATTCCATAGTATGGGATCATCTCTTTACTTCACTCAGGCAATTCGGGATAAAGGGAATTTTTTTGCAATTCATCTATAGAATTTACGCGAAGCCTATTTCATACATACTTGTGAATGGAATGATCTCGCCTAAAATAACTCTACAGCGAGGTACAAGGCAAGGATGTCCATTGTCTCCCTTGCTGTTCAATGTAGCATTAGAACCGCTAGCGATAAGATTAAGAAATAGTCTATCGGGGATAACAATGTGTTCTCTTCGTCTAATTACATTACTATATGCTGATGACATTCTAGTGTTTTTAGAAAACACACAACAATCTATCCCTATTTTGAGACAGGTACTAGAGGATTTTAGCTCATTCTCAGGGTACAAAGTAAATACGGAAAAAAGTGAATTAATGTACATTAGGAAAGTAGCCGCAAGTTATCCCAGAAATCCGTTTAAAGAGGTAGATTCTGTTAAATATCTGGGTCTTTTATTGCATAAAAATCCGAAGTACTGGTACACAGATAATTATCTCCCTCTATTTCAAAAAACCAAACAAGATTTGAAACTATGGATCTCTTTCCCTATATCACTCACTGCAAGAGTGAATCTGATTAAAACCATTATATTTCCACGCCTTCTCTACCCAATGCAAAACCTGCCCTTGTTCATAACTAACCAGGACTGTAGAAGTTTATACAGTTCTTTTTCCAAATTTATTTGGCAAAATAAAAAACCACGCATTGCTTTAGCTAGGCTAATGCAGAAATCATGGGCTGGTGGTTTATCATTGCCTGATATTAATCTCTATAATATTGCAGCGATGGCAAAAATTGCTATTGATTGGTTGGCAAACACAGATACATTTTCCTCTTTGGTACAGGAATCTTGGATGATTTACCCTTTCGCATTACCTGCGATTTTGCATTGTAAGCCTCGTCAATTACCCTCTAACGTCTCCTCACTAATTACAATTAAAAATATAGTCTTGACGTGGCATAAACTTTGTAAATCACTGGAAATAGATTTTTCCGTGTCAGAATTTCTCCCCATTCGGGGTAACCCGCTTTTTTCCCCCGGTTTACGTCAAAAAACTTTTAAAAATTGGGCCGAAAAGGGGTTAAATAGAATCTCTCAATTAATTGGCGCAGATGAGGTAGTATTAGAAGGTGAAACTTTGTTTTCCCTCTTTCAGTTACCAAGATCAGATTTATTTGCGTTTTTTCAGGTACGTCATTTTATTGTGACACAGGATTGGAAGTTTCCCTTATCGGTTGCATGGTCTGATATCAGAGTTTTAATACAGAAAGTTGTTGCGGGTGTCACCTCGATCTCACTAATTTATGACATTATGCTGTCCAAACAAACGCAAGGCTTCCTTAGTAAGATCAGTGGTCAATGGAGTAGGTCAATACGGGATATAGATCCCGATAGAATTATACAAAGTTTCAAGTCCCTAGAAAACTGTAAAGTCCCCTCAATATGGAAGGAATCGCACATGAAAGTAATAAACAATTTTTATCTCCATCCAGTTAAACTGGCGCGATTTTATCCATCTAGATCAGCTCATTGCCCTAGGTGTGTATACAAGGAAGCGGACTTATCGCATATGTTCTGGACTTGTCCTAAGATAAACCAGCTCTGGTTGAAATTTATATATTGGTTTAATAATATATACGGTGTGTCTGTCTCCCTCACGTTCCGGGATATTATCCTATTGGTTGAATCCTCGAACAGTTCAGATAGGCACTGGATCCGCTCTATAAATACTTCAATATTAGCCGTAAGACAGAGTATTCTTCAAAAATGGAAAGCTAAAAAAGGGCCTGTATTATCCGAGATCTTGTACGCTATCCAAGATCAAATTATCTTTGAATCATATAATTTACAGGATGCCTCAGAAGCCAGAATTAAAAAATTTCTATTTGGCTGGTATCCCATTATTAACTCTTATCCTGTGCCCATACAAAAACAGATTTTAGCGCCCTTTACATCCTCAGTAAGCTTTGCTGAAATGGTCATATTAGATCTTTTTCCACATTCATGGATATCTAATGGTACAGAAATTTAATATCAACTTTGGTCAGGATAAGGGGGCTGAGTGAGGGGATTCCCTTCCCCCTTTTTTTTTTTTTTTTTTTTTCTCTCTTTCCCCCTTCTTTTTTCCATTCTTTTTTTTTTTTTCTTTTCTTATTCTCTTGTTTTTTGTCTTTTGCCGATGTGAGTGTTTCTTTTTTTGTTTCTTGATGTACTTAAAACGGAAAAAAACCCAGCTCAGTGCACAAATATTGCTCACAGGGAGATGATTAATCAATTGTGAGAAAATTTATATGTTACTCTAATTTGTTATGTCTTTGCTTTATAACATGCTTTACCTTGCCCTGTGTGGCATAAAAGGCTGAGTTATTTGATTGTACACTGTGTTGGATATAAAATAAATATATATATATAAAAAAAAAAAAATATTAGACCACAGCTGCAGACCTCTCCTTAGGCTTCAGTTGGTGTGACCTGGCTGTTATCATATTCAAAAGAAGTTGTATTAGTCCCTCTTTATTCTTTCCATGAGTTGGGATATCTCGCTCCTGGCATAACAGTGCCATCATTTTCTAGTTCTGCTGCTGATATGTCTCCATAGTAAAAATAAAATAGAAAAACAGAATAGGGAAAGGGACTGTTTGCAATGTGTGACTATATAATGCACTGAGTTATAGCCTTTGGAAATTCTAAGTCACAATTTCTTTTTAGTACTGGGATTTTCACAATAGCAAATCCACAAGCACTAAAATCTAACAAAAATTTTTTTATCTACACCGCTGCCCACCAATTTGTGACAACCATGGTTAATCAACCCTGCGCCAGTCACTTGTTTGGCACAGAAAGGGTTATCAAACCCTTTCTACTGTCACTATTATGTCACAATCTAGCCACGTCAGGCAAGCTTATGACTTAGTTCAGTGGGTGCAAGGGTTAACAACACTCTCTAGTCTGTACTAGATGTAAAAGAAATGCCCAAAACTCCCCTATAATGCCACCCAAACTAAACTAAAAAAACATATAGCTCCAAGCTGCCACCACTTATGATTTATTAAAGGGAAAATCCTAAGGAAAAACCCAGACTTACACTTCACTCTCAGAATACAATTTAGTAGAAAATAACCTAAAATTTTCAGTTCTAATACTCCAGTCTCTTTCAGTAATGTGGTTCAAATATTAGACAAAGGCAAAAGCTTAATAAATGAATTATTTATTAATGCACAATGCATTCTTAATAAAAACTTGTTACAAATAAAATTACATACACACAAACAGGTTAAAATAAAATGAAGAAAATGGAAACCTAATACTGTACTAGTATTTAGAAATCTGTTACCAGTGAGATGGCAGAATGGGTCCTTACTCTGTTGTGTCACAGCCTCCCATGTAAGAATGACAATTTAATTGCTAGAACACAGGAATCTTTTATACATATTTTCCAGAGATCAAGTTGCCTGACCCCACCCTCCTTGCAGGGCTAAGAAACCCCCTACCTTTTAGAACCTCCAATAAACTCTAAGTCTTTGCCTGAACTTATAGAGCACATTATAATTTCTGCTAGATAAATCTATTTTCATATAAGTAGGAAGGCAATCTCTTGGTTTCATTGGGGGAATCAATTTAATACCAAATATGACAGGGTTGTCATATTTACCTTAACTAATGTCATAACCGTTTTAAACACATATCTACATTGTACCCATGTCCCTTTATCCCTTTATTGACCTCATCAGTTTCTGGCAAGAAGCACTGCTCTGTGTCTCTAGACACTTTTACTGCATGCATGCACCAATGCCTATAAGATAACATTTAGTCAAGTGGGACTTAGAAACTATTTATTAGGGGTTCTGGCACATCAAATGGAAATCATATGCTGACCTAACACAGCACACAGTCCTTCTTAAAAAACAAACAACTGTTTTTAGCTCACAAACTAAAGGACATTAACCCCTTAGCATCTCAATCATGGGGTATTCGTGACAGTCTTATTCTACTGATAAAACTCAGCATCAGAGACCTCCGCTACATCAGTACAATCCAAGTGTGTTTGGAGACCAGCTCAGTCCTGGACTCGTCCAGCAGAGCAAGCATCTTGCTGAACCTAGGTTGGCATGAGGGCTAGTTCCTGGTCCTATCCGGATCATGTGGGGACTGACAATAGCTCCTTCAGACGCTTGACTAAGGAACGTTTAGGATTCTTGAGTCTTAGAGACTTCAAGTCTCAGCCACCCTGAGGCAGATTCCTTATCTTTTTTTGTCTTCACAGACAGAGAGAAGGAAACCTTTCTGGAGTGGGTGCGGGTTTGTACTCTTTTAGAGTAATTGTCCCAATGTCTATTGCAGAAGGGGGTTTGGGAAACCAATGCTTTTCTTCATGGTGCTGTAGAATGTGGGAAATTCCCATCCTAATTGGGATCTTTACTACTTAAAGCTAGTTCTAGCGTCTCCTCGTTCCAGAGAGAGGCTAAAAAAATCCCCCC
Source organism: Bombina bombina (assembly GCF_027579735.1). NCBI lineage: Eukaryota > Metazoa > Chordata > Amphibia > Anura > Bombinatoridae > Bombina > Bombina bombina. The sequence goes on from NC_069503.1 coordinate 41,070,929, forward strand.
CCCCGTGTTCTAGCTTGGGGTATGACCGCTATTGATGAAAGATATCATTCCTTTACTTTCTTTTGCAGGGAACATTTTGATTCCTGAGGTTGACGTTCTGGACAATGAACTTCCAGTTCATTACTCCTTTATTTGATCTAGCTACCGCGTCCAGAGCTTTTCACAATCTAGAGATTCTTGACAATGCAAGTATCCAGATAATGCGGCAGTTTTCCTTTCTGGACAATTCTGGTTCAACCACCATTGTCTAGTCTGTAAGAAGATCATTTGGGTGTTTAACCTGTCTTCCTCGATCCTCAGGGATGGAAGGAAATCTTGTTCAGACTTCTTTGGTATAAAGCACCAGGGTGGATCCCTGGGTACTATATGAACCTTCATAGACATGAGAACTATTTTTCTGACTAGATGGTGGCAAGCATAGCTTCGCCATGTCATTCCCTCCAGACCTTCTCCTAGCCATCACTGGCTTAGGTTTGGTGGTGACTGTTTTTATGGTGTCCATCATGGACTTCATTCTTTTGCCAGGTCTCATCTCCGACCGATGCTCTGTGAATGCTGAGGCAGTAGAGTGGCGTTGTTTTTAATTTGTTTCAACAGTTTTCCTTGGACCTCCGGTCGAGAGTTTGTTCTCTTTTAGGCTTGGTCCAGATCTCCTGTTCCAAGGGACATCCATCTTAGGAGCATCCCGGGCGATGTTGATTATGGTCACTAGACCATCAGGATGGAGAAGGTGTGCCAGAAGGCATGGGGCCTGTGGGTTCAGTAGGAATGTTCCCTCCTGATTACCTATGAATCTTCAGGCAATCCTTTTTGCTCTGAAGGCTTATCCTACTGGGTTAGTCCCAGTTTATACATTCTACACAGACTAATTTTTCCTCAGTGGTTCAGATATCAATCTGAGGGGTGGGAGACTCCCTAGCGATGAGGGTAGTGTCGCAAGTCTTGTGTGGGCGGAGGCCCATTATTGCTCGTTGTTAACGATCCACACTCAGGGTGTGGTCATCCGGGACAGATGTTATCTGCAGACATTTCCCTATTTGGGGATATGGTCTCTTCATCTGAGGGATTTCTGATGTTGAAGTTGAAGGGGGACACTGTATAGAGATCTCATGGTGTCTCGTCTCGATACAAGTACTCAGTTTGACTGAGGTGCAGGGATTCTCAGGCGGAGCTAATGGAGGCATTAGCAGTGTCTTGAAGGTTCAATTTATTTTTCCCTGTCTGCTATTGCCAGTCCTTCCTCGAGTGGTTGCTCAATTTAGCGGAAGCAGGTGTCAATGACACTGCTTGCTCCATTGCTGCTGCGAAGGTGTTTCCTGGAGTTAGTGGGGATTTCATCTTATCCTCCAGGAGGGTTCCTTGTTGCAGGGACCTGCGGGTACATGGCCTTTTCTTCATCATACCTGATTTGCTGAAGACTGCGGGAGTTTGACGTTTAGTTTTATTCAGAGAGGGTTCCCTGAGAGTGTTATGATACTCTCATTCATGTAAGTCGGTTACTCGTCACATCTATCATAAGGTGTGGAGAACCTACTTATATCTGGAAGAGTGTGGTTTGTCCTGGCACAGGATTCAAGTTTGCCAGGCATTTTTCCTTTCTCCAGGTCAGTCTGGAGAAGGGCCTCTTAGCTAGTTCCTTGATGGGACAGTGTTGACCCTGTCTGTTTTACTGCACAAGAGGCTTGCTGAGCTTCCGGATGCATAGTCTTTGGTTAAGGCTCTGACTAGTATCAGGCCAGTGTTTAAACCTGATGCTCCTTCTGGGAGCTTAAATCTTGTCCTTAATGTTTTTAACATCATGTTGTATCTTGGAAGGTTCATTTCTTTTGATTATTGCTCTTTGCGGAGAGTCTCTGTGATTGCTGCCTTGCAGTGCATCCCTCCTTATCTGGTGTTTCTTGCTGATAAGGCCATTCAATGTCCTAGTTAGGATTTCTTCCTAAGGTTGTCAGATCACACCTTCATCAGGAAGAGATGGTTCCTTCCTTATGATCTAATCCTTCTTCATCGAAGGAACGTTTTCTGCATAATATGGATGTAGTCATGTCTTGAATCTCTTCAGGCTAATACGGAATTTAGACAAACTTATTATCTGTTTGTCATTATTCCTGGGAAACGTAGGGGTCAGAGGGCCTCTTCGTCTTCCTTGTCTTTTTGTTTGAGGAGTTTTATCCGCTTAGCATGTGACACAGTGGGACATAGGCCTCTTTAGAGGATTACGGATCATTCTACGAGAGCAGTGGCTTCCTCTTGGGCCTTCAAAGATGAGGCCTCTATGGATCAGATTTGTAAGGTGACTACCTGGTCTTCCTTACATACTTTTTCAAAATTTTACAAGTTTGAGCTTTTTGCTTCTGCTGAAGCAGCCTTCGGGAGAAAGCTTTTGCAGACTGTGGTGCCCTCAGATTAGGGTCTGTTTCTCCTTTTACCCTCCCGTTAGCATTCAGTGTCCTCTGGAGCTTGGGTATTATTTGCCACAAGTAAGGAATGCAGCTGTGGACTCTCCCTATATTAAGAAGGAAAACGTAAATTATGCTTACCAGATTTCCTTTCCTTCTGTATAGGGAGAGTCTACAGCTCCTGCTCGTGTTCTCAGATGGGCGGCCCTAAATTTTGATTTATTCTTCTGGCACCATTTTCACCCTGATATTTCTCCTACTGTTCCTTGTTCCCTCGGCAGAATGACTGGGGGATGAGGGAAGTGGGGGAGGTATCTAAGCCTTTGGCTGGGGTGTCTTTGCCTCCTCTTTGCCAGGTTTATTGTTTCCCACAAGTAAGGAATGCAGCTGTGGACTCTCCCTATACAGAAGGAAAGGAAATTATCTGGAAAGCATAATTTATGTTTTTGTACAATTTTAGTGTGTTACTTTCAATAAAAGTGTGGTTATTTTATTTTATTGGCTTGCAGTTATTCAATTCAGATTCATTCATTAAATAGTCTAATTATGCAAAAAAAAACATTTTTTTTTTAATAAAAAATTTGAAAAAAATACATTTTCGGTTTTCGACAAAGTGCATCCTAGATTTTTGGGTTCGGTTTCGGTCCAGAATTTCCATTTCATCACTACCATTCACTTATATACAGAGCAACAGATGATGCATATAAGGGACATGTGAAATTTACACACAGATGTACTTATTAAAGCACACTATAAAGCCTGGGTACATTTACACACAGATGTACTTATTAAATCACACTATAAAGCCTGGGTACATTTACACACAGATGTACTTATTAAATCACACTATAAAGCCTGGATACATTTACACACAGATGTACTTATTAAAGCACACTATAAAGCCTGGGTACATTTACACAGATGTACTTAATGAATCACACTATAAAGCCTGGGTACATTTACACACAGATGTTTATTAAATCACACTATAAAGCCTGGGTATAGTTACACACAGATGTACTTATTAAATCACACTATAAAGCCTGGGTACATTTACACACAGATGTGCACTTATTAAATCACACTATAAAGCCTGGGTACATTTACACACAGATGTGCACTTATTAAATCACACTATAAAGCCTGGGTACATTTACACACAGATGTGCACTTATTAAATCACACTATAAAGCCTGGGTACATTTACACACAGATGTACTTATTAAATCACACTATAAAGCTTGGGTACATTTACACACAGATGTACTTATTAAATCACACTATAAAGCCTGGATACATTTACACACAGATATGTATTTATTAAATCACACTATAAAGCCTGGATACATTTACACACAGATGTACTTATTAAATCACACTATAAAGCCTGGATACATTTACACACAGATATGTATTTATTAAATCACACTATAAAGCCTGGATACATTTACACACAGATGTACTTATTAAATCACACTATAAAGCCTGGGTACATTTACACACAGATGTACTTATTAAATCACACTATAAAGCCTGGGTACATTTACACACATATGTACTTATTAATCACACTATAAAGCCTGGATACATTTACACACAGATGTACTAATTAAATCACACTATAAAGCCTGGGTACATTTACAAACAGATGTACTTATTAAATCACACTATAAAGCCTGGGTACATTTACACACAGATGTACTTATTAAATCACACTATAAAGCCTGGGTACATTTACACACAGATGTACTTAATAAATCACACTATAAAGCCTGGGTACATTTACACACAGATGTACTTATTAAATCACACTATAAAGCCTGGGTACATTTACACACATATGTACTTATTAAATCACACTATAAAGCCTGGGTACATTTACACACACATATGTACTTATTAAATCACACTATAAAGCCTGGGTACATTTACACACAGATGTGTACTTATTAAATCACACTATAAAGCCTGGGTACATTTACACACAGATGTACTAATTAAATCACACTATAAAGCCTGGGTACATTTACACACAGATGTAATTATTAAATCACACTATAAAGCCTGGGTACATTTACACACAGATGTACTTATTAAATCACACTATAAAGCCTGGGTACATTTATACACAGATGTACTTATTAAATCACACTATAAAGCCTGGATACATTTACACACAGATGTACTTATTAAATCACACTATAAAGCCTGGATACATTTACACACAGATGTACTTATTAAATCACGCTATAAAGCCTGGGTAAATTTACACACAGATGTACTTATTAAATCACACTATAGAGCCTGGGTACATTTACACACATATGTACTTATTAAATCACACTATAAAGCCTGGGTACATTTACACACAGATGTACTTATTAAATCACACTATAGAGCCTGGGTACATTTACACACAGATGTACTTATTACATCACACTGTAAAGCCTGGGTACATTTATACACAGATGTACTTATTAAATCACACTATAAAGCATGGGTACATTTACACACAGATGTACTTAATAAATCACACTATAAAGCCTGGGTACATTTACACACAGATGTGTACTTATTAAATCACACTATAAAGCCTGGGTACATTTACACACAGATGTGTACTTATTAAATCACACTATAAAGCCTGGGTACATTTACACACAGATGTACTTATTAAATCACACTATAAAGCCTGGGTACATTTACACACACATATGTACTTATTAAATCACACTACAAAGCCTGGGTACATTTACACACAGATATGTACTTATTAAATCACACTATAAAGCCTGGGTACATTTACACACAGATGTACTTATTAAATCACACTATAAAGCCTGGGTACATTTACACACACATATGTACTTATTAAATCACACTACAAAGCCTGGGTACATTTACACACACATATGTACTTATTAAATCACACTATAAAGCCTGGGTACATTTACACACAGATGTACTTATTAAATCACACTATAAAGCATGGGTACATTTACACACAGATATGTACTTATTAAATCACACTATAAAGCCTGGGTACATTTACACACAGATATGTACTTATTAAATCACACTATAAAGCCTGGGTACATTTACACACAGATGTACTAATTAAATTACACTATAAAGCCTGGGTACATTTACACACAGATGTACTTATTAAATCACACTATAAAGCATGGGTACATTTACACACAGATATGTACTTATTAAATCACACTATAAAGCCTGGGTACATTTACACACAGATGTACTTATTAAATCACACTATAAAGCATGGGTACATTTACACACAGATATGTACTTATTAAATCACACTATAAAGCCTGGGTACATTTACACACAGATATGTACTTATTAAATCACACTGTATAGCCTGGGTACATTTACACACAGATGTGTACTTATTAAATCACACTATAAAGCCTGAGTACATTTACACACAGATGTGTACTTATTAAATCACACTATAAAGCATGGGTACATTTACACACAGATGTACTTATTAAATCACACTGTATAGCCTGGGTACATTTACACACAGATATGTACTTATTAAATCACTCTATAAAGCCTGGGTACATTTACACACAGATGTACTTATTAAATCACACTATAAAGCCTGGGTACATTTACACACAGATGTACTTATTAAATCACACTATAAAGCCTGGGTACATTTTGCTGTTTGTTTAATATGAACTGGTATTTTACTTACAAAATAATCCTGCTTTAATAGAATGTATTAGGGAGAAACTGCTGAAATTTCTTAGTTTATTTTCTCATCTGATTTTTCTTAAAGGGACATATAACCCTTTTGTTTGGCTGTTTTAATAAATCAAACAACTGCAACCACAATCTTAAATTGTCATAAGATCAGTGCTTCGTACCCTCTCAAACCATCTCAAGCATTTCTATAAATTCTGTTAAAATAACAATTTCCATCAATAAAACATAATATAAACTGTATCCTGAGATATTTAGGACACAACAGAAACATCTCTCATATTTAAATAAACAGTTCTGCTAGATTACGAATTCTGCCTTAGCCTTAAAAAAGCAGCGTTAAGGGGTCCTAAAGCTGCTTTTTAACGCCCGCTGGTATTACGAGTTAGGGAGTTACAGGTGTACCGCTCACTTTTCTTCCGCAACTTTTCCATACCGCAAATCCCCTTACGTCAATTGCGTATCCTATCTTTTTAATGGGATTTGCCTAACGCTAGTATTACAGGTCTTGGAAGAAGTGAGTGGTACAGCCTCTACCTCCAAGACTCCTATCGCATTTAAAAGTCAGTAGTTAAGAGCTTTATGGGCTAACGCCGGAACATAAAGCTCTTAACTAAAGTGCTACAAAGTACACTAAGACCCATAAACTACCTATGAACCCCTAAACCGAGGCCCCCCACATCGCAAACACTATATTATACATTTTTAACCTCTATTCTGCCGACCGGACATCGCCGCCACTATAATATATGTATTAACCCCTAAACCGCTGCACTCCCGCCTCGCAAACACTATAATAAATTTTATTAACCCCTAATCTGCCGTCCCTAACATCGCCGACACCTACCTACAGATATTAACCCCTAATCTGCCACCCCCAACGTCGCTGCTACTATAATAAAGTTATTAACCCCTAAACCTAAGTCTAACCCTAAATCCCCCCTAAGTTAAATATAATTTAAATACATCTAAATAATATTACTATGAGGGGCGGAGTTTGCCTGCATCTAAGATGGACGTCTCTTCTTAGTGCTCCGCAACTCAGACCGGGGAAGTGCACCATCACCCGAACAGATCCAGTATGAGAGGGCTCCATAGGAGATATATCGCTACATAAAAGCACAGTGCACCGGGTGATACCCTTTACATTACCCTAAGCTGAAAATATCGCACCTTATTTGGGACACAGAGATCCGTCTGCAGCCGCCATCTTCCCTCAGTGCCTAAGCCGCCACTCTAAGCCAGCACGATCAGACCCCGCTCCAGCCAGCCAGCACAAAGGAGCAAACATTCAGATCTCAGAGGCGCTTTCTATCTGGAGCGTAAGTAAACAATTTGATACCGCTCCATACACTGCCCCAGCTTTAGCTCCGGTAATCACTACTACTCAAACGGAGCTCGCACAAACACAAGGGCGGCAAGGATTGGGGAAGGAGAGCGCTCACGCCAGGTTGTGAGTCTTATTTAATATCACAGCGGACTTTGGGCTACCATATACACAAATAAAAAGAAACAGCAACCTCAATCCCCTGTCTTTACACTCGATTAACACACACCTGAGTATAAGGCAACCAGACCAAGGCCTCTTGTAATTCAGCACCCTCCTCGTGGCAACCTTTAAGAAACCTCTGATCTTTAGACCTGGACTTATCAATATCCCCATTCAGCCCCCACAAGATTTTTATTGACAATACCCTGTAAATATCACAAGCCTGAACTCCTACCTAACTACTAGCTCTTGTAGAGGCAGCAAAGTTGAGATTACTTTGGGGAAACCTATAACAGCTGGGTTATACACTGAAAGCTTGGCTGTTTTTTTCCACCCAGTCATAACCGAATTCTCTACAGATTCTCTCATCTCTAACACCTGCCTGCCATCTGGTGGACAACAGTAAAACAACAGCAAAACAACATAAGGAAAACTCAGTTTTTTCTGGCACTTTTTCATTTCTTATACAAGCCTGCCATCTAGCGGCCAAAGGTGTTACTACACACAGAGAAATTTCTCAGCAATCTTTCATTTCTAATACAAGCCTACCGTCTAGTAAATGTTACTATTATTGCATGAAGTTGTTCTATAATATACAATTTCATCCCCAGAAAGTAAAGGAACTACAACAGCCTTGAAAGTAACCCTCATACCTCTCTATCTACAACACCCTCTTACAATAAATCCCAGACGAAAATATTAAAATGACATCAAAGAGGCTGAATAAATCTGAGAAAATGGGAGGGGGAAAAAACACTCCAGTTACCTCTTACTTCAAGCAAACACCTAGTGACAGCCAGGCTGAGCAATCCCCTGATATAAGAACATCTCCTGAATCCACACCAATGGAGCCTCACTCTATTGATGGAAACACACCTCTGACTAGAGCGGATTTGCGTCTCCTTGTATCCAAACAGGATATCACCAGCAGCTTTGACAAACTATGGACTAAAATGGACGCCATGCACACCTCCATGAACAAAAGCCTAAATGACATTAAGAAAGATAAGTCAGAATTAGGAGCGAGAGTCGAATCTCTGGAGGAAAATAATGATAACATTATAGAAGATGTGGAGATGGCGGTACAACAAACAGCTCAACAACAGCAGGTAGTGAACGAACTGCTGGACAAGATAGAGGATATGGAGAACAGGAGCAGGAGATGTAATATTCGCCTCAAGGGGATACCAGAATCTGTCACACCTACAGAATTACCCTCATACCTCCATCAACTATTTTGTGCAATTACAGGAGTGGACACATCCACAGAAATTGAAATAGAAAGGGCTCATAGAGCACTCAAGCCTAAACCTAAAGCTGACTTCCCACCAAGGGATGTCATTGTAGCTTTCCTCAGATTCCCTGAAAAAGATAAAATTCTTAGGGATGCGGCAAAACAACCCACCTTCAAATTTAGAGGTAATGTGGTGCACTTCTTCCAGGATCTTAGCAACAGAACATTACAAAGAAGGGGTGCCCTAAGACCGCTCACTACCCTCTTAAGAAAACACCAGATCCAATACAGATGGGGATACCCTTTTGCCCTTCACATTTCAAAAGACAATAAACTGCTGACAATCAGAGACGCAGAGGGGATTCCAGATATATGTGAAGCTCTAGATCTAGAGATACCCCCTACTTCAGGACCCTCACCATCTACTGAGATGCCGAAACCACAGAGGATACCCATGAAGTCACAGAGGTCACAATGGACACGAATCCCTACAAAAAAACCTAAGAATACCTGAGGGGCTCAACCAGAACCATGTTGAAATAGCTTTTCCACAGCCCAGCCTGTGAATACTTGGGCAGTGGGACAGGGTGACCCACCTCACGAACTCTTAAACCAAAAGCCTGATACAATTTTTCAACAGCACTGTTAGAATGTTAGAATCCTAGACCATAGTTATGTACCTAGTTAGGTTAGAGTCTAGTACTATAGATAGGAGTGAGCCCTCACTCTGGTTAAGTATAGTTTATAACTTTAAAGTTAGGAAGGTTAACAACCATGTATACATTTTTTGCACTGTCTTACTAGAAAGACCTCTCTCTTTATATAGGCCTTAAGCACTATGAGGGTACACAGGTAGCATTTCCCCGGTACCTGAAAACCCCCCTAGAATAAGTTCCTTTTCACATGTTTGAACCAAAAATGATTTTTTTGTTATTTATTACAGGTTTAACTGCTTGGATTAATAATGTGAAGTACTATTTGATTAACCTGTTTTGTTTTCTCTACCTCTCTTTCTATCAGAACTTCTCCTTCTTCACCTCTCTTTTCTTCTCCTCACCATTATTCACCAAAAGACCACAAACACTCCTTCCATACAGAAGCTGGGCTGGAAACCAAGGGGGAATCTCGGACTCATCAAACTCAGACAGATCAAAAACGAAGGGTCAGGTAACCACAAATACACCAATACATCATGATTTCAAGGCACCTGTTAACACTTAGATGGCTAACACTAATATCACGCTAATCTCACACAATGTGAGAGGCCTTAACTCAGACATAAAAAGAAGGAAGGCTATGTCACAATATAAACTCCTAGGGGCTACAGTCATATTTATGCAAGAGACTCATCTCATGTCCTCCCAGATCCCAAAATATTGGGAGCGACAATTTCCCTTACATTACCACTCAACGTTTCACCAGAAAAAAAGGGGGGTATCGATACTCCTACACTCCTCCCTAAACTTCCACCTCACTGAATCCATCACGGATAAGGAGGGTAGATACCTCATCATCAAAGGTACTATAAATGAAGTTGAACTGGTCTTTTGTAATGCATACGCCCCGAATGAGCATCAGGACCAGTTCTTCAATAAATTATCTTACCTCCTCACCAGTTGGAATACAGCTAGAATATTTTTAGCAGGGGACTTCAATGTCTCTTTATACACACAATCCCACATTTCAAATACACCTCTTTCGACTGCACAACTCAGACTAAATAAAAAGGCCCAATCAATCCTTCAGACTATGACAGGACATAACCTACTGGACACTTGGAAGGCCCTATATGGCATCACAACAGACCACACATTTTATTCCACAGCGCACCGTAAATATTTCCGCTTAGACTATATTTTCTCAAGTCAGATTCTCATAGCCAATCTAGTGTCTTCCTCTATTCACCCATGTGTGTGGTCGGACCACTCCATAATTCTACTAAAGTTGAAAGGGATTCTCCCACACAATAACATTAAAAGCTGGACTTTCGACCCGTTAACACTAAAATACCCAAATCAGAAGGAGAAGGTTCTTAGACACTTAGAGGAATACTGGACACTAAACACGAACACCATAGACAACCCCATACAAATATGGGCAGCCCACAAATCAGTTATACGAGGGCTGTTAATCCAAATGAAATCACATGCCAAACGTAAAGACAAAACCTTTTTTGACTCGCTTCAAAGAGATATAGCTAATTTAGAGAGGCGCCACAAACTTTCTGGCTCATCGAGCCTTTACAAATCTCTACAAGACAAACGACATGCACTAGACAAATTGCTCTCCGATCGGTCATCCAGAGCAGGGCTTAGACTTCAGTCTAAATATTTCTTGTATGCAAACAAGCCGGACAAGTTCATGGCCCACAAAATTAGGAACAGAACTAGAGATATGTCCATCCCCTCCCTATATAACTCTCAGGGGGTCCTAACCTCAAATCCTAAAGATATAGTCGACTCATTCGCAGCCTATTATGGCTCTTTATATGACGGTCAAAAGGTAACCAAATCAGAAACGATTCAGAAATCCCTTGACACTTTCCTAGAGGAGGCAGCCTTACCCAAGATCAGCAAACAAGAACTAGACTCTTTAAACACTGACATTACAGATAGAGAGGTTCTAGGGGTTCTTAAAGATTTAAAACCAGGCAAGGCAGCAGGCCCCGACGGTTTCCCAGGGGAATACTACAAACACTTTAAACCATTCCTCACCAAACATGTAGTACAATTCTGCAACTCTATATTAAAAGGCCACAAGATCCCCTCTGAACTGTTAGACGCCAAAATAATAGTTCTCCCGAAACCAGGCAAAGACAAGATGCGGTGTCAAAATTATAGACCAATATCCTTAATAAATCAGGATCTAAAAATCTTCACTAAGATCTTAGCCAACCGTCTTAAGCCCCTACTTCCCAGACTGGTTCACCCAGACCAGGTCGGATTCATTCAAAATAGGGAAGCCCCAGATAATGTCAGGAGAATGGTATCCTTGATTGACTACATGCACAAGACAAAAACGCCTTCTCTGCTCCTCTCTTTGGATGCGGAGAAGGCGTTTGACAGGGTCGACTGGACATATATGCAAGCAGTGTTAACTAATATAGGCATATCGGGAGAATTTATGAATGCAATTCAAAATATATATTCTACTCCCTCAGCAAGTGTGCGAGCCATGGGTCACCAATCCGAAAGATTTGCTGTCCTTAACGGGACACGTCAGGGCTGCCCTTTATCCCCACTATTGTTTGCGCTTTGCATTGAACCCCTAGCCCAACATATCAGAAGATCCCCTGATATTACTGGTATTAAAATTAAACAAAAAGAATACAAACTCACACTCTTCGCGGATGATGTCTTGCTCTTCATATCAAGACCATTAATGACCCTCCCGAACCTCTACCAAACCCTTAACTCTTTCTCCTCCATATCAGGCTACAAAATTAACCTAGAGAAATGTGAAGCATTACCTATTCACCTCCCGGACTATACCAAAAAACTGATAGAGACCAATTTCGAATTTAAATGGGCCAAAAACCTCCTCAGATACTTAGGAATCAATTTAACCACAAGCTCATCGACACTATACAAGGCAAACTATCCCCCTATGTATAAATCTATTAAACAAGACCTAAATAACTGGAGTAAATTAAGATTCACATGGTTTGGTAGACTGTCGGCAGTCAAAATGATGATATTACCAAGGATCCTCTATCTATTTCGCACCCTACCAATTAGAATACCAGCCCCAGACTTGGAAGACATACAAAAACATTTAATTAATTTTATAAGGGGAAACAAAAAAGCTAGAATCCCATCAGCAATCCTATCTAGGAATAGACAGTTGGGAGGAGTAGGGGCCCCAAACCTCAAACACTATTATCAGGCAGCTAGATTAGCACAGACGGCACTTCTTAACGATCCCAACAAAGATATTATTTGGACTCATCTGGAAACAGATATTGCGGGAATTTTCCCACGAGACTTGATTCTCTGGGACCCTAAACGGTGCCTTAATAAGACACAACACGAATACCCAGTAATAGACTTCATGATTAAACACTGGTCTAGACTGACTACTTCCCTGACTCTACTCCCCGAGCACTCTGCCAAAGCTACACTCACCAGTTTAGTTAGACATGAACTGATCCCCATTATCCAGAAATGGGAAAACAGAGGACTCTATAGAATAGCTGATATTATAGTAGGAGGTAAAATGATGAGTTACACACAACTACAAGAAAAACTGCAGCCAATCAAATTAGAATGGTTTTTATACTTGCAACTCAGTTCCATCATTCACCCTATTTTGCCTTCCATAACTAAAAATTTACCCTCTGCACTAGAGAGCATATGCAGTACCTCATCTAGGCCCAAGAACACCATCTCCAGGCTCTATCGAGCAATCCAACTAGCAACAGACAATGCTAAATCCACCTTACAAACTAAATGGGAACGGGATATCAACAGGGAGATGGAGACTCAAGAATGGCATGTAACCATATCTAGTACGGGGAAGGGATTAATAAGCGCTGATATGTGGGAAAATTGCATTAAGACCAGTTTTCGATGGTATCTAACGCCACAGATAACCTCACACTCCACTAAAGATAGATCCAGACTCTGCTATAGAGGTTGTGGGGAGGTCGGGGACTATAAACACATGTGGTGGGACTGCTCACATATACGCAGGGTGTGGAACCAACTATCACGGTTCTTAAGCTCTATTATAGACAGCCCTATTAAGCTCACCATGGAACAAGCTCTACTCCACGTCAGACTTGAAGAATTTAACAAATACATTAACTTATTCATCAGGATAACATGTACAGCCACAAGGATATGTATAGCCCGCCATTGGCGGGAGAGCGCCCCGTCCTGGGAAGAAATTAAACTAAAACTTAAATTTTATTATAACATGTCAGAACAGGCAGCATTTCTTCTAGATACGCAAGAAACTTTTCAGAGAGTATGGTATTACTGGATATTACATAATGTGTCCTAACTCATTAGGCGAGGCTAATAGAACCCCCCACTGTGATTGTCCTACCAATTGGATTTTAAAGCCCCCAAACACGATAGATAAAAACTAGATCAAAAGGAGGCACACTAAATCCACAATCTTGAATTAAGAGGAGCAGAATGGTCGGGTGAAACCCCTTCTCCTATACTGTACTTCTCCCTTTCTCTCTCTCTCTCTTTGCTCCATCTAATCCTTTTCCCTCTTCACCTTCTCTTTATTTTATTATTCTTCATCCTGGAAGCTTACAACCAGTTTGAGCTTTAAAAGCAACTCAATTGAGCACAAGATTACTTTAATCCCAGCTACAAAAGTAAACTCTCCATTGTATAGACTAATGTTTCACATTGTTGGGTGTTATTAAGCCCTTTTTCTTTTCTTTTTTTTGATGTTGTTTTTTCTTTTGAAAGAACGATCTTACTCATGTTACTCACTATGTAAACTTAGAGAACCAGGATTTCTGTTTTCCTGATCTATTAATTTTTTGCCTTATATTTCTTACTGTTATTATGTACATGCTACAAAATAATAAAAATCACTTTATCATAAATAATATTACTATAATTAAATATATTAATCTATTTAAAACTAAATACTTACCTATAAAATAAACCGTAAGATAGCTTCAATATAACTAATAGTTACATTGTAGCTATTTTAGGATTTATATTTATTTTACAGTTAACTTTGTATTTATTTTAACTAGGTACAATAGTTATTAAATAGTTAATAACTATTTAATAGCTACCTAGTTAAAATAATTGCAAAATTACCTGTAAAATAAATCCTAACCTAAGTTACAAATACACCTAACACTACACTATCATTAAATTAAATAAATAAATTAACTACAATTATCTAAAATGAAATACAATTAAATAAACTAAACTATATTACAAAAAACAAACACTAAATTACAAAAATTAAAAAAATATTACAAGAATTTTAATCTAATTACACCTAATCTAAGCCCCCTAATAAAATAAAAAAGCCCCCCAAAATAATAAAATTCCCTACCCTATACTAAATTATAAAAGTAATCAGCTCTTTTACCAGCCCTTAAAAGGGCTTTTTGCGGGGTATTGCCCCAAAGTATTCAGCTCTTTTACCTGTAAAAAAAATACAATACCCCCCAACATTAAAACCACCCACATACCCCTACTCTAAAACCCACCCAATCCTCCCTTAAAAAAACTAACGCTAACCCCCTGAAGATCACCCTACCTTGAGCCGTCTTCACCCAGCCGGGCCGAATTCTTCATCCAATCCGGGCGATGTGGTCCTTCATCCGGCAGAAGTCTTCATCCAAGCGGGGCAGAAGAGGTCCTCCATCCGGCAGATGTCTTCATCCAAGCGGGGCAGAAGAGGTCCTCCACCCGGCAGATGTCTTCATCCAAGCGGGGCAGAAGAGGTCCTCCATCTGGCCGAAGTCTTCGTCCATCCGCGGCTCCATCTTCAAGACTTGTAGGTAAGTGGCGGCGACATTGGGGGCGGCAGATTAGGAGTTAATATATATAATATAGGTGTCGGCGATGTTAGGGGCAGCAGATTAGGGATTCATAGGTATAATGTAGGTGGCGGCGGTGTCCGGAGCGGCAGATTAGGGGTTAATAATATAATGCAGGGGTCGGGGGCCACAGATTAGAGGTTAATAAGTGTAAGGTTAGGGGCGTTTAGACTCAGGGTTCATGTTAGGGTGTTAGGTGTAGACATATTTTTTATTTTCCCATAGGAAACAATGGGGCTGCTTTAAGAGCTGAACGCTGCTTTTTTTTGCAGGTGTTAGGTTTTTTTCCAGCTGAATCTGCCCCATTGTTTCTTATGGGGAAATCGTGCACGAGCACGTTTTTGCCAGCTTACCGCTACCGTAAGCAACGCTGGTATTACAGTGAGAAGTGGAGCTAAATTTTGCTCAACGCTCAATTTTCTGAGGCTAATGCTGCCATTCAGAAAACTTGTAATACCAGCGTTGTTTAAAGGGAGCGTTAAGAAAAAAAGCCTTGTTAGCAACGCACGGCTTTACCGACAAAACTTTTAATCTAGGCGTTTGTTTCCTCCTTGCTTATCCATATGATAATCACACCCTCAGGGGGAGGCAGGGACTCTGTATTCATGTGACACCAGAGGGGACAATAGACATCTATATGAGAACAAAAGTCCAGGTGTGACCCTCTCATTGTCTCCCAACTGACAAGTTGTACTCATGTTAGTCACACTGAGAAAGGTGACACTCCCACATTAGTATAAATATCTGTGTAACACTCAGTGATATCACAGGAGGAACGAGAGAGACTTCATACTTACAGAGCTTCTGCTAAACGGTAATATGCAAAACCTGATAAAAATCTTTATTAGCAGCCTAACACTGTTGTGTTTTATATAATGATGAGAAAATATTGTTCTGTATTTTGTTATAAAGATAAAATATTTCAATTCATATAAGAAACTGAGTTTAAATTAAAAAAAAATCAACTGTACTTATTTAATTAGTTTTCTATATTTTTTATGCTGTGTTAATGAATTTAACATTACATTCTTTAATTTAAAAAGCCCAGTTAAATACATAATGATCTATAGTATTTTGTATAATAAATGTTTGTAGCAGAACCAAACCATATCTTCAAGCTTGAGGAAGTCTGTCCAATAATACATTTGTGGGGGTTGTTTCTATAATCCAATGATCAATAGATTTTTAAGTATCAGCCAATTAGAAACCAGCATTTCCCTATAGAGTTATAATTAACTGTAGAGCCTAGATTAACCATTTTCATTTAATATTATTCTGAACTGCTATTTGCTCCATTAATAAAGATCACTCAGCTCATGGCCCTGTTGTATCAGTCTCATCACATATACTGATCTAATCATAAATATCTTGTGATCTGCATATTATTTTTTTTCTAATTAGGCTATTTATTTTTTAAGACACGATGAGTCCACAGATCATCTTAATTACTAATGGGATATTCACCTCCTGGTCAGCAGGAGGAAGCAAAGAGCACCACAGCAGAGCTGTTAAATAACTCCTCCCTTCCCTCCCACCCCAGTCATTCTCTTTGTCTGCTTTAGTGATAGGAAGAGGTAAAGTGAGGTGTTAGATTAGATTTTTCAATCAAGAGTTTATTATTTTTAAAGTAGTACCAGAGAGTGCTATTTTGTTATAGGGTGTAGCCGTAGTTCATATCCGTCTCTACAGTAGAGCTTTTGGTGGCTTTAGAGCAATGGGAAACTTGTGGGACATAATTCTCACTGCGCCTCCCATGTAATTGTTTGCTGCCCTTATCCTTTAGTCTCAGGTTTTTTTAGTCACTCAGCATTCTTTTTCCTCAGGGCTATGTGAGGGACAGGACCTCTCAAACCTAAGAGCTGCCTTTGCTGCCAGGCAGAAGACAAGGTAAGTGCTACCTTATTTCTGGGATAAGGACTCAGAGATCTTACATAAATAAAAGGACATTTATTACATAAGGGGCTCCTTTTATTTAAGGGTACTCTGTGTGGGACATTGTTCTAGTTCTTGAAGGAAAGATTTTGGGCAGCATACAGGGCACTGGGGCTGGAGAAAGGCTTTTATTTTAAATATGAGACTTAAAATTGGCTGCAGTGGTTTCACTATAGGGATTAGGCCACACCCACAATGGGCTGTATTTCCGGCTTGGTTTTGGCGCCATTAATAACGCTACTGTCCCAGGCTCTGTGCGCAGTTTCTGTTTGGTCTATTCTGAAGTCGCATATGAGTTGTGCGATTCCAGTACGGACTAGTACTGAATTATTTATCAAATATTTTGCCAACAAGTGGTTCCGGTGCTTCTTTGAAGGGATTGTTGTCTTTATAATCCTAGTGGCACTACGGAAGGTAGGAGCACTTCAGCAGCTGCTGAGGTGTACAAGTTTATTTTTTGGGGACAAATTTAAATGTTTTTTTACTGTATAAAAGATCGTTATTTATCATTTTGCTGCATAAAAAGAGAAAGGAACCGTTTAAAATTTTTAAAGAGACAGTAACAGTTTTACTCAAAAATAAGTATTTTAATCTAACTGCTAATTTTTATTGCTTATTGGATTTTTATGTGCAAGTATGGACCAAGGGGACTTGCAAGATGTCGCCTGTGTTTTTTATGCTTTGATGCTAATGCGGAACCACCAATCCTTTTCTGTCCTTCATGTATCACAAAAGACTGTAAGCTATAGGGATAAAAAAAAATTCTGAGCCTGTCTCATCTAAGCTAGATGTTGTCCAGGAATCTAATGTTGAAGGTCAATTTATGCCGCAGCTTTCTCCCCAAGTGTCCCAAAATTTACCGCTCTCACAAACAGTGCCCTGCGGTTCTGCTATAGACCCTGCAGGGATTTCTTTACAAGACATAGCTTCTCTTATGTCTTCAACTATTTCTGATGCCTTGTCTGCCTTTCCTATGTTACAGGGCAAGCATAAGAGAAAGGTCAGACATTCAGTAAGCGAGGTATCGGATGCTATTATTGCAATATCAGATGTGTCCTCTCAACAACCTGAAGAGGAGGGTGCTGTTGTGGCTTCTGAGGGAGAGAGTTCAGATTCAGAGGGTTTATTACCTCTGACAGACTCAGAGGTGGTATCTTTCAGATTTAAATTAGAACACCTTCGTCTACTGCTTAGGGAGGTTTTAGTTACTTTAGACGACAGTGACTCCACAGTTGTGGTTGTTCCCCAACAGTCTAGTAAACTAGATAGATATTTTGAGGTTCCTTCCTATACAGATGTATTTCCAGTCCCTAAAAGAGCTACTGAAATCATTACTAAGGAGTGGGACAACCGGGTATACCATTTTCTCCCTCTCCTATTTTTAATAAAATATTTCCTATAGCCGACACTGTTAAGGAGGCTTGGCAAACAGTCCCTAACTACTATTCCTATAGAAGATAGTTGTGCTTTCAAAGACCCCATGAATAAAAAATTAGAGGGGTTACTCAAAAAAATGTATGTACACCAGGGTCTGCAGTAGCTGCCGACTATGTGTATTGCCACTGTTACTAGTGCGGCGGCATATTGGTTTGATGCGCTGAGGCCCTGAGGACTGAGACTTCTCTGGATGAGACCAAGATAGGATAAAGGCTCTTAAACTTGCAAATGCCTTTATTTCGGATGCTTTCCTTCAAGTTATCAAATTGGGAGCGAAGATATCAAGTTTTTCTGTCTTGGCCCGCAGAGCTTTATGGTTAAAACCTTGGTCTGCAGATGTGTCTTCTAAGTCTAAGCTTCTAGTCATTCAATATAAGGGGAAAACTTTGTTTGGAACCGATCTCAAGGAGATTATTTCTGATATCACGGGAGGTAAGGGTCATCTTCTCCCGCAAGATAAGAGAAATAAACAAAAGGGTCGTCAGAGTAATTTTCGTTCCTTTCGAAACTTCAAGACAAATTCTTCCTCTCCCTCCTCTAAGCAGGACTAGTCTAAGCCTTCATGGAGATCCAACCAGTCTTGGAACAAGGGCAAACAGCCCTAGAAACAGGTTGGTGACTCTAAGACAGTATGAAGGGCATGCCCCCGATCCGGGACTGCATCAGGTAAGGGGCAGACTATCCTTTTTTGTTCAAACCTGGGTTCGGGATGTTCAAGATCCCTGGGCAATAGAAATAGTGTCTCAGGGATACAAACTGGAGTTCAAAGTTTTTCCCTCCAGAGGCAGATTTCTAATTTCAAGATTGTCTGCAGACCAGACAAAGAGAAAGGCGTTCTTACACTGTGTAGAAGACCTCTCCACTCTGGGAGTGATAGTTCCCGTTCTAGTGCAAGAACAAGAACTGGAATTTTGTTCCAGTCTATTTGTAGTTCCCAAAAAAGAGGGAACCTTCAGACCAATTTTAGACCTTAAGAGTCTAAACAAGTTTCTCAGGGTGACGTCATTCAAGATGGAATCTATTCGTTCTATTCTTCCAATGATCCAAGAGGGTCAATTTATGATCACTGTGGATTTAAAGGACGCGTATCTATATGTTCCCATTCATAGGGATCATCACAAGTTCTTATGGTTTGCTTTTCTGGACAAACACTACCAGTTTGTGGCTCTCCCTTTCGGTATTACCACAGCCCCCAGAATCTTCACAAAGGTTCTTGGATCTCTGCTGGCGGTGCTTCGTTCAAGAGGCATTGCAGTGGCGCCTTATCTAGGCGACATCCTAGTTCAGGCGCAATCTTTTCAGCTAGCAAAATCTCACACGGACTTGGTATTGTCCTTCCTAAGATCTCACAGCTGGAAGGTGAATTTAGAAAAGAGTTTTTTAGTTCCACACACAAGAGTGACTTTCATAGGAACCATAATATATTCTCCTGTCTATGAGGATTTTTCTGACAGAAGTCAGGAAATCAAAGATTATCGAGACTTGTCTAGCCCTTCAGTCTTCTCCTCGTCCTTCAGTGGCTCAGTGCATGGAGTTAATCGCACTGATGGTGGCGGCAATAGACATCATTCCGTTTGCTCGCTTTCATCTCAGGGCTCTACAGTTGAACATGCTGAGACAATGGAACGAAGATTATTCGGACTTGTCCCCTCGACTTCTATTTGAGCCGGAGACATGGGATTCTCTTCAATGGTGGTTGTCTTTAGATCATCTTTCCCAAGGAACATGCTTTTGCAGACCTTCTTGGGTGATTGTGACAACAGATGCCAGCCTTCTAGGGTGGGGAGCAGTCTGGGGCTCCCTGAAGGCTCAGGGGATTTGGTCTCATGCAGAGTCTCTTTTACCCATAAACATTATGGAATTGAGAGCAATCTACAATGCTCGCCTGGCCTGGCCCCAGTTAGCTTCAGCCCAGTTTATCAGGTTCCAGACAGACAACATAATGTCAGTGGCCTACATCAATCATCAGGGAGGAACAGGGAGTTCCTTGGCGATGACAGAGGTATCCAAAATAATTTGGTGGGTTGAGGCCCATTCTTGTTGTCTGTCTGCAATTCACATCCCAGGGGTGGACAACTGGGAGGCGGATTTTCTGAGCAGGCAGACCTTTCATCCGGGGGAGTGGGAACTCCATCCGGAAGTGTTCTCCAGTCTGATCCTCAAGTGGGGTCAGTAGGAGTTAGATATCATGGCATCCAGGCAGAAGGACAAGCTTCCGAGATACGGGTCGAGATCCAGGGATCCCCAGGCGGAGCTGATAGATGCCCTGGTGGCCCCTTGGACCTTCAATCTAGCATAAAAGAAAAAAGAAAGTGGTTCTGGGTGGCGCTCAAAATGAGCAACTTAGAGATTCAAGTTAAATATTTTTATGAAAGGCTATATAGCAATAGATTGTATCTAGATAGACTGAAGCGGTCCCAGAATAGATACAAATGACTAGATATTATCTTGTAACAAAAATATTATTTATTCCATGAATTATTATAACAGTAAATATAAAATATATTATAAAATTGATGATGCCGGCATCTAAAAAACAATCATATACTGCGATAAAGATTGCAATGTGTATGTCAGTGTGTATCTTTTTCTAAACAAAATAAAAATGAAATGTATCACACTTATATTAAAAACCTGTGTCGTCCTGTTTGTATAAATTATTATAGCTTTTCCAATATTAGATATAGATGCATATTTTTACTATTGTATATTTTTAAAGAAAACAGACAGACATTGTTCATAAAACTTGCACGGACCTTTTTAATATGTGAGAATACACCCCCTGTATTAAAGATCTGATTGGTCTAATTCTGTCCAATGAGGATACGACGTGGGATATTTAAAAATGGAACTGGGAGCAAACAGGTATCTTGATAAAGGCCCCTGGCGGCTGAAACGCGTAGATTTACCGACTGCTCCTGTGCACAATACTCATTTGCTTGTTTGCTAAATAACAGATTGGAGACGTAAGTAGCTAGGGCAGGTACATCAAGCAGCTTAAAAACTTGTTTCAAGCTAGCTTCATATGTGTAATTCCTGTCCCGGGACCTACTCATACCCATCCATCTGTATAAATCAGAACTCTGGATCCTAAAACACTCCTAGGAACTACAAAAGGTTTTCCATACTGGAACATTCTTTGAACCACAACCCGGATCTGTTTGGATTCACACAGGGATCATAGCACCCTCCACAGCTTACAGACAACTGTAATAACTTTCAATACCAAGGAGAGAAGACAACCACAATCCCGGAGTTCTTTCTTACAACTGAGTTTGTATAGAACAATTGTTCCTTGGACACTGTTTGACATTGTTATTTGATACAAACAGGACGACACAGGTTTTTAATATAAGTGTGATACATTTCATTTTTATTTCGTTTAGAAAAAGATACACACTGACATACACATTGCAATCTTTATCGCACTATATGATTGTTTTTTAGATGCCGGCATCATCAATTTTATAATATATTTTATATTTACTGTTATAATAATTCATGGAATAAATAATATTTTTGTTACAAGATAATATCTAGTCATTTGGATCTATTCTGGGACCGCTTCAGTCTATTTAGATACAATCTGTTACAGAAGCATTAGTTATTTTGTTGTGAAGAAACTTATTTCCCAGCAGCAATGCCTGAACCAGCCAAGCCAGCGCCTAAGAAGGGCTCCAAGAAAACTGTAACAAGTATCATTTCATAAAGGGTTAACTCTGTTCAGTTTTGAGAAAACTATTTTCTGAGGCAGGTTTCCTAGCATATTGTGTACTGTAATTAAGTTTGTGATAAGCATTCACTGCTAGGTGATAAGAAGGACTCAATTGTTTTCTTGTGTGTACTTGTTATCTGCGGTGGCCTGTCCAAGGGCTTTGTCTAAATGTGTGATGGGGGATTTTATGCTTCCCCCCCTGGGAGTGCCCTGTGTGCATGTAACCTAAATAAAAAGCAGGCTGGGCATCCCAGTCCTCAGTTCTTGGTTGTCCCTCAATCGCAGCGTTGACTCGTTTTTGTGGGCAGAAGGGTATCCTAGCTGTACTACAGCTAAGGGGGATTATTCTACATTTGCGAGACTCATATAGAATACTATGGAAAGCAGTTTCTCCCCTCTTCAGCAATAGGAATCCAGGCTACTAAGCGGTCCATCTCTCAGCGAGACTAAGGGTAACCGTAACATTTGGCGGCAGCGGTGGGATTTTTCCTGGATTTCCTAGGAGAGGTACAGAACGGATGGAGAGCGCTTACGAAAAATTGAAGCGTACAACCCTAAAGGATTTACTTGAAAGCAGAGGGGGGTACGCCAGCAACCGGCCGAGGAGAGAGCTGATCGCAGAATTGACCGAACTGGATCAGAGCTTCACAATGGCGGAAACACCGACCACGATTAGTGACGAAAAAACCAGGATTGTTCGGGAGAGGCTCTCACTGTACGGGCCGAACCCCTCCATGGAATTGGTACAGCAGTTGATGGCGGAAGCGGACAAGGATATACGAGAGACTCGAGCCCACGAACTCAACCTAGCGAACGCACACCGCAATGCTGAAGCCCCGCAGGTAATCATCCCTGTCGAAAATGCTGGGAGGCCCAAGATACCCTATGCGGCATTTCGACCCTTCCTAGAGAGCGAGACAGGGATTGATGAATATTTGGCGGACTTCGAAAGGCAATGTGCCCTGCACCAGATTCCCAACAGGGAGTGGCCCACGATATTGTCTGGGAAACTATCCGGGCGAGCCCTGGAAGCCTTTCGTACTCTGGGTGCTGAGGAAGTGACACAGTATGAGCTAGTTAAGGAGACACTGTTGCGACGGTACGCAGTAACTCCGGACGCGTATCGCCGACAGTTTCGGGGCACGAAAAAGAAGCCTAACGATACCCATATGGAATGGGCGCACCGAATGCGGAGAGCGGCAAATCACTGGATGAGCGGAAGTAAAGCGGTGACTGGTGAGGAAATTTTACAATTGTTTCTCTTAGAACATTTTTATAATGGCATGGAACAGCAAGGGAAGGAATGGCTGCGAGACAGGCGACCTTCTACCTTAGAAGAAGCAGCCAAATTGGCCGATGAACATTATGACTCCCGTCTTCACGAACCCAGAGAGGTTTACCGTGCACCCCCTCGTGCTGAATTCCGAGCCCCGGTGCCCGCAGGGCCCGCCCGACACTCAGGACCACCCAATAACAGCTCTGAGCGTCCCAGACCGACTTGCCACCGATGCAAGCAACCAGGGCATTTCATGGCTAGCTGCCCCCTTAATACGCACCAGACACCCAGGAATTACAATTACCCCTCTGGGGCATATCGTCCGGCCCGGACCCTCTGTGTTAACCAAGAGGCCCCTATGGAGGAATATTTGGGGCCGCTTCACGAGGCGGACCCTGTATATGCTGCCTCAGATAACCGCCAGCACCATCGGCAGAAGGTATGGCTCGAGGGGCGATCTACCGAGGGATTGAGAGACACAGGGGCTACTATCACGCTGGTACAGAGTCATTTGGTGCCGGAGCACAAGCGATCTGGACAGACTGTGGCCGTTAGAGTGGCGGGGGGGGATGTGTACAAAATTCCAACAGCTAAAGTGCATCTTGATTGGGGAGCGGGAAAGGGGGCTGTGAACGTGGGCATAATGGATAATTTACCTGCCGAAGTACTACTGGGCAATGATTTGGGCCCCATGACTTCTGCCTATGCTCCAGTATGCAACAACGAGGCGGACCCAGTGACTACACGGGCCCAAGCCCGGACGGAGCGAGAACTCTCACCAGTGCGGGAGACACAGGTAAGACCTACCCCGACATTGCCTGACATGTTAGGCCCCATACCCTGGGACACCCCAGATGCTTTCGAGAGAGAGTCTAAGACTGACCCGACCTTACAAATGTACCGGGAACGAGCAGAGACCGGAGGGGGCGGGGCAGATAATGAAACATTCTTATGGGAAAAAGGGAAACTATACCGCTGGACAGAGAAAAGGGGACAGCGTAGGCGACAGCTGGTAGTGCCCCACAAATACCGTCAAGAAATCCTCAAGATAGGCCATGACATCCCCTTAGCAGGCCACCTAGCTGTAACCCGTACCCTACACCGCATTACTCACACGTTCTTTTGGCCAGGGGTACACGCTGACGTTAGAACTTACTGTAACACCTGCGATGTGTGTCAACGAGTAGGAAGGCGAGGCGATCACCCTAAAGCCCATCTAGTAAATATGCCCATTGTAGAGGAACCCTTCAGCCGGGTTGCTATTGACCTAGTGGGACCACTGGCTACCCCTAGTCCCTCCGGTAAGCGCTACATTCTTACCGTAGTGGACTACGCTACCAGGTACCCAGAGGCTGTCGCCCTATCCAACATACAAGCGGATACGGTAGCGAATGCACTAGTACAGGTGTTCTCCCGGGTAGGATTTCCAAAAGAAATCCTATCCGACCGAGGCACGCAATTTACGGCTGAATTGACCCAACAACTCTGGCAGGTTTGCAAAATTAAGTCCCTCCTGAGCTCCCCATACCACCCCCAGACGAACGGGCTGTGTGAGAGGTTCAATGGGACCCTCAAGCAAATGCTCAAGACGTTCACTCAGGAATACAGAGACTGGGAACGCTTCCTGCCGCACCTCCTTTTTGCTTATCGGGAGGTGCCCCAGGAAACGACAGGGTTCTCTCCCTTCGAGTTGCTCTACGGAAGAAAGGTACGGGGACCCCTAAACCTGATCCGGGAGCACTGGGAGGGAGAGATGGAGACTGACGGTGTCCCCATTGTGCCATACGTGCTGGAACTCAGGGACCGAATGGAGCAATTAGCCAAATCCGTGCGGGCTAATCTCCAGTCGGCCCAGAGAAGACAGAAAGTATGGTACGATCGGGGGGCCCGAAAGAGAATCTTTACCATAGGACAAAAGGTGTTAGTACTTAAGCCGGTGAAGACAGACAAATTGCAGGCGTCCTGGCAGGGCCCCTACCAGATCGTAGAGAAAAGGGGAGACACCACTTATGTGATAGCTAGCTGCCACGACAACAATCTTAGAAAGACATTCCATGTAAACATGCTCAAGGAATATTTTGAGCGACCAGAGAACGTGACGGCCGTATGTTGTTCCCCTCAGGAAGGCCCCGACAGTCTACCCATTCCAGACCTATTAGAAAAGAGTCTCCCCACAGGTATAGTGGCTCAGGTTCAGATAGGAGACCGACTTAGCCCCACTGAAAGGGAGCAGCTCAACCAACTCCTACAGTCCAAACACCTCACCTTCTCCCCGAAGCCAGGGTACACTACTTTAACCACCCACCAGGTAGATACTCCGGGACAAGCTCCCTTGCGCCAGGCTCCGTACCGAATCCCCGAAGCAGTTAGGATAGGAATGAAGAAGGAGATCGATGAGATGCTCCAACTCAGGGTAATTGAGCCCTCCGATAGTCCCTGGGCCTCCCCAGTTGTCTTGGTGCCCAAGAAAGATGGGACCACCCGGTTCTGCGTAGACTATCGGAGGCTCAATGAAAAGACCGTGACGGACGCTTACCCTATGCCCAGGGTAGACGAGCTACTCGATCGTATAGCCAGGGGAAATTACCTGACCACTATTGACCTCTGCAAAGGTTACTGGCAGATTCCCCTGGCCCCGGAGGCTATCCCCAAGTCGGCATTCGTCACCCCATTCGGCTTATATCAGTTTAGGGTAATGCCGTTTGGGATGAAGAATGCCCCAGCTACATTCCAGCGCTTGGTGGATAGGCTCCTGGATGGCTTCCAGAGTTTTGCTTGCGCCTACCTGGACGACATAGCGATCCACAGTGAGTCATGGGAGGACCACTTAGCTCACATAGGAATGGTTCTGGATCAGATCCGGGCTGCTGGCCTGACTCTGAAGCCAGAAAAATGCCACTTTGGGATGGCCGAGGTACAGTACCTGGGTCACCGGGTGGGGTGTGGAAAGCAGCGACCAGAGCCGGCCAAGATAGAAGCTGTCGCCAATTGGCCCACCCCCATCACTAAGACTCAGGTCCTAGCCTTCCTGGGCACGGCAGGGTACTATAGACGGTTCGTACCAGACTACAGCACACTTGCCAAACCCCTGACTGACTTGACCAAGAAGAACTTACCTCGACAGGTCCTGTGGTCTCCCCACTGTGAAACGGCTTTCCAGGCTCTCAAAAATGCTCTAATTAACGCTCCTGTCTTGGCGGCTCCAGCCCTTAACAAACGTTTTATCGTCCACACAGATGCTTCCATGTTCGGGCTGGGAGCCGTCCTCAGCCAAGTAGGCGAAGATGGAGGGGAGCATCCAGTTGCCTACATCAGCCGGAAGCTCCTGCCCCGCGAAGTCAGCTATGCAGCAGTCGAAAAGGAGTGTTTGGCTTTGGTGTGGGCATTAAAGAAATTGACTCCCTATTTATATGGGCAGGAGTTCACTCTGGTCACCGACCATAACCCGTTGGTGTGGCTGAACCGGGTCTCTGGAGATAATGGCAGGCTATTACGTTGGAGTTTATCGTTGCAACCCTTCAATTTCACCATTACTTACAGACCTGGGAAACAGAATGGCAACGCCGACGGGTTGTCCAGACAAACCGACCTCAGCCCCGCATAACCAGCGGTCTGGACAGCCTTAGTCTGCCCCGAAAAGGGGTCAGACCGTGTCTGCCAGAGTGTTCCACAGAAAGGGAGCACTGTTACAGAAGCATTAGTTATTTTGTTGTGAAGAAACTTATTTCCCAGCAGCAATGCCTGAACCAGCCAAGCCAGCGCCTAAGAAGGGCTCCAAGAAAACTGTAACAAGTATCATTTCATAAAGGGTTAACTCTGTTCAGTTTTGAGAAAACTATTTTCTGAGGCAGGTTTCCTAGCATATTGTGTACTGTAATTAAGTTTGTGATAAGCATTCACTGCTAGGTGATAAGAAGGACTCAATTGTTTTCTTGTGTGTACTTGTTATCTGCGGTGGCCTGTCCAAGGGCTTTGTCTAAATGTGTGATGGGGGATTTTATGCTTCCCCCCCTGGGAGTGCCCTGTGTGCATGTAACCTAAATAAAAAGCAGGCTGGGCATCCCAGTCCTCAGTTCTTGGTTGTCCCTCAATCGCAGCGTTGACTCGTTTTTGTGGGCAGAAGGGTATCCTAGCTGTACTACAGCTAAGGGGGATTATTCTACATTTGCGAGACTCATATAGAATACTATGGAAAGCAGTTTCTCCCCTCTTCAGCAATAGGAATCCAGGCTACTAAGCGGTCCATCTCTCAGCGAGACTAAGGGTAACCGTAACACAATCTATTGCTATATAGCCTTTCATAAAAATATTTAACTTAAAAGTTGCTCATTTTGAGTGCCACCCAGAACCACTTCTTTTTTCTTTTACACTTCACTGGGTTTTATGAGGTTTCAACCCATTAACTATTTCTGGGCAAAGGCATTAGAGTAACAGAGTGTTGCATCTCTATAAGCACCCCGTTCTTTTTGCACTTTCTTTTAACCTCTGTTTATGAGATCCACTCCTATGTTTTAACATTCTCATTTTCTGCTCTTATTCCAGATTTTTTGAAATCATTAAAATATATTTAATTATCTCTAACATATATCATAAAAGTTTTATTATAAACTTTTATTAATTTTATTAATTAAATTTGATTCTCTCTGATTTTGTCTCCTTTTAGACTTTTGAATTTTTCATTTTTTGATTTCTTGAATTTTTGAATTTTTCATATTTTAGATTTATTCACCATATTTTTGCCAGTTTTTTCACGATATTTTTGCCAGTTTTATCACTGTTTAGATATTTTAGATTTTTCACCATTTTTTGTCAGCTTTTATCACCGTTTTTATCTATAGACAAATATATTCAATTTTTATACACATGATATACTAACCCTTAGTTGACACATTGCACGTATTTGCATTTTTTACATCTTTATATATTTTCTACATTTTATATAGCCTTTATTTATCACTTTTTATATATAAATAAAACACTCTACATATATAAGTTACACCTATTAAATTAAATTAATTTAAATAAATAAACCACTATATAGTGAATTTTGAGACAGATGGATATATTCACCCACAGAGATAAAATACTAAGGGATATTGCATTAGATTCCAATTCAGAAACTGGACAGAATGAAGGGTCAGAGGATATTGAGAATATTCATATAGATCTAGAGAACAATCTTTCTAAAGAAATTAAACATACCCTTGAAATTAAATATATACAAAATTATTTAGATCTAAAAATGGTACCCAGAGGCCTTAGGCTTAAAAAAGATTGTACCTTTCCATTACCAGATTTACTACAAACAGAATGGTTTGAAGTTTTAGAAACAGCCTCTCTAAATCTTATGAAAATCATAATTAAAGCAAGAGATCTACAATTAATAGATGTTGAAAATGAGATTGAAACAGTTAAAAACAAATTAAATCAGATAGAATATGGTGACGAATATAAGATCATGCAGACTGAAATAATAGAAAAAATCTCAGAACTTAAAGGTAATATTATATTACAAAAGAATTCAAAATTTAAAAGAGATATTACAGATTACAAGAAAAATGAGGACAATACCCAGACCTCAGATCAAATAGATCAAGCTAACAGCATTGAGGAGAACATCAGTGATAATAGCAACATAGATCATTCTAGAAAAGAACTATCACATATATTCAGTAAGAAAAAGATGAACAACAAAACTCAAATAAATCAACAAAATCATTTATATGATAGACAAAATGGAAACTACCAGCATCAAAATAGATTTAGAGACTCGAATAGACAATTTAAACCTAGGCAAGATTTTCATTATAACCATAATAATTACAATAGAGACCAGTGGAATGAAGAATCTGGGAACTGGGATATAAAAACACCCATGAGAAACGTTAATAATAACTGGCACAATAACAATAGACATTATAGATCTCCACAAAGAGAGTATAATGGATATAGGAATGAGGGAGGATATAACAGAACACATAATCAAAGAGACCGTCCAAACTGGCACTATAACAGACAACAGATTGGAACTAATAACTATGAACATGATAATAGACAGCCTGATCAACAACAGAGACACAGAAATAACTATAATAATAGACAAACTGACAATGGACGATTTTATAACCAATATAACAACAGACAATCTGGTAACAGTGACCAGTACAGACAACCGCAGAACACATTTGAAAATCATTATATACAACGTCAAAATACCCCTAAAGAGTATCAAAGAAATTCCCATTCTGATCATCAGAATTGGAGAATTCCCTTACAAAATAGATTCACACCATTAGATCAAACCTACAGCCCCCAGAGAACGTATCATTATAGAAAACCGTCATTTTCTAACATGCAGGAGAACACCACACATAGAACTCATTTTTTAGAGGATCCCCCCGCTACTGCGGGGCCTTCAAGAGATTTTCCAGAGGCCCCAAAACCACCAAGAATGGCACAAGGAAAAAGAAGGCTAGAGGTAGAAGAGGGAGAGGAGCCTCTAAACAAAACTATAAAGAGATAAAAAATGAAACAAATGAAACAAATAATGTTAAAAAAGTGGGTATATTCAATTTGAGTAAAATACATTTAAATGACAAGCAAGAAAAAGTGCTTGAAAAAGGTTTAAGTTTTGCACCATCCTGCAAACTCAATAAATTTGAGACTTTAACCCCTTAATGACCAGAGCACTTTTCCATTTTCTGTCCGTTTGGGACCAAGGCTATTTTTACATTTCTGCAGTGTTTGTGTTTAGCTGTAATTTTCCTCTTACTCATTTACTGTACCCACACATATTATATACTGTTTTTCTCGCCATTAAATGGACTTTCTAAAGATACCATTATTTTCATCATGTCTTATAATTTACTATAAAATTTTTTTATAAAATATGAGGAAAAAATGGAAAAAAACACACTTTTTCTAACTTTGACCCCCAAAATCTGTTACATATCTACTACCACCAAAAAACACCCATGCTAAAAAGTTTCTAAATTTTGTCCTGAGTTTAGAAATACCCAATGTTTACATCTTCTTTGCTTTTTTTGTAAGTTATAGGGCCATAAATACAAGTAGCACTTTGCTATTTCCAAACCATTATTTTTTCAAAACTAGCGCTAGTTACATTAGAACACTAATATCTTTAGGAATCTCTTAATATCCATTAACATGTAAATATTTTTTTTAGAAGACATCCCAAAGTATTGATCTAGGCCAATTTTGGTATATTTCATGCCACCATTTCACCGTCAAATGCGATCAAATACAAAAAATCGTTCACTTTTTCACAATTTTTTTCACAAACTTTTGGTTTCTCACTGAAATTATTTACAAACAGCTTGTGCAATTATGCCATAAATGGTTGTAAATTCTTCTCTGGGATCCCCTTTGTTCAGAAATAGCAGACATATATGACTTTGGCGTTGCTTTTTGGTAATTAGAATGCTGCTAAATGGCGCTGCGCATCACACGTGTATTATGGCTAGCAGTGAAGGGGTTAATTAGGTAGCTTGTAGGGAGCTTGCATGGTTAATTTTAGCTTTAGTGTAGTGTAGTAGACAACCCAAAGTATTGATCTAGGCCCATTTTGGTAATATTTCATGCCACCATTTCACCGTAAATGCGATTAAATAAAAAAGAAACGTTAAATTTTTCACAATTTTAGGTTTCTCACTGAAATCATTTACAAACAGCTTGTGCAATTATGGTACAAATGGTTGTAAATGCTTCTCTGGGATCCCCTTTGTTCAGAAATAGCAGACATATATGGCTTTGGCGTTGCTTTTTGTTAATTAGAAGGCCACTAAATGCTGATGCACATCACACGTGTATTATGGCTAGCAGTGAAGGGGTTAATTATGTAGCTTGTAGGGAGCTTGCAGGGTTAATTTTAGCTTTAGTGTAGAGCTCAGCCTCCCACCTGAAACATCAGACCCCCTGATCCCTCCTAAACAGCTCTCTTCCCTCCCCCACCCCACAATTGTCCCCGCCATCTTAAGTACTGGCAGAAACTCTGCCAGTACTAAAATAAAAATTATATTTTTATTTTTTTTTGTTTTTTTTTAGCATATTTACATATGCTGCTTTGAAGTATCCCCCTTAGCCCCCAACCTCACTGATCCCACACCAAACAGCTCCCTAACCCTCCCCCTCTGCCTTAGCGGGCGCCATCTTGGGTACTGGCAGCTGTCTGCCAGTACCCAGTTTAGTAAAAAAAGGAATCTTTTTTTCTAAAAAAAAACCCTTTTCTGTAGTGTAGCTTCCCCCCCCCCCCCACCAACCTCCCACAAGTTGCAGATCACTTAGAAACTGTATTGAACATTTTTGTTTTCTTCTTTCTTAGAGCTATTTTCAGATTTCTTTTCTGTAGTGTAGCGGTTCCCTCCCGCTCCCGCCCCGTGCACGCGCCCGCCGCCCCCCATGCATGCGCGCGCTCACATGCGCGCCCCCGTCGCTCCCGCCCCCGATCCCGCCCCCCTGCACATTACACCGCGCATCGATGGCCGCCCACCCGCCTCCCAAGTTCGCTCCCACCCACCAACGATACCGGCCATCGATGTCCGGTGCAGAGAGGGCCACAGAGTGGCTCTCTCTGCATCGGATGGCCATTTAAGGTTATTGCAGGATGCCTCCATATCGAGGCATCACTGCAATAACCGGAAAGCAGCTGGAAGCGATCAGGATCGCTTCCAGCTGCTTTCCACACCGAGGACGTGCAGGGTACGTCCTCAGGCGTTAACTGCCTTTTTTTTTGAGGACGTACCCTGCACGTCCTCGGTCGTTAAGGGGTTAATCAATATAAACCAGTACATTAGGAAACTAACTCTAAAAATATATTTTTTTTAAAATCCCATACAAGATAAAACAACACATAGTAACTATATTCACACTGAACTAAAAGCTAAGTCCACCTTTTACCCCACACAGGAAAAAAGTGAACACATAAAATTATTTGAACAAAACATTAAAAGAGATTTGGAATCACTAGATCAGAACAAGCCAATAAGGAATAATCTAAGTAGGAAAGAAATAGAGACACTTAAGGAACTACAAAATAATACAGAGATAATAGTGAAACCAGCGGATAAAGGGGGGGGGGTATTGTTATCATGGACCAAATTTTCTATGTCACTGAAGCTAATAGGATATTACAGGACAAAACAACTTATAGTAAACTCAAATTGAACCCTTTAAAAAAACAACAAAATGGATTAGAGGAAATACTCCTAAAAGCTAAAGAAGCAGGAATTATTAACGAGTCAGAATTTAATTTTTTAAACATAACATATCCTAAAACTCCAACATTTTATTTCCTCCCGAAAATTCACAAAGATTTAAAAAACCCACCGGGCCGCCCTATCATCTCTGGGATAGGTTCTCTAACTTCAGGCCTATCTCAATATATAGATTTCTTCCTACAGAAGTATGTTCTTAAATTACCAGCCTATCTTAAGGATTCCACCCATTTTTTAAATAAAATTAAGGATTTAAATTGGAAAAACAATTATATATTAGTTACATGTGATGTGAACTCACTTTATACTAACATCTCACATGATAAGGGCCTAAAAGCCATTAAATCATTTTTAGATCAGGATTTAGAACTACCTAAGGCACAGAATGGTTTTATATTAGAATGTATCAGTTTCATATTACACAATAACAGTTTTCTATTTAATAAAGATATATACCTGCAAGTTAAGGGGACTGCAATGGGCACAAGGTTCGCCCCCAGTTACGCAAATTTGTTCATGGGCTATTTTGAAAATATGTATATATTTAATGGACCATGGGAGGCGAACCTTGTGCTCTATTGCAGATTTATAGATGACATCTTCATCATATGGAGAGGAGATGTTGAATTATTAGATACATTTTTAACAGATTTGAATACTAACATATTAGGTCTATCTTTTACTTATGAATATAGTTGTAAGAAAATAAGTTTTTTAGATGTTGAATTAGAAATCAGTGGAAATAGTATTTATACAAAGACCTTTTTTTTTAAGAGTATAGACGCGAACAACTATATCCATTCAGACAGCTGTCATTTAGATCGTTGGAAACTAAATATCCCTAAAAGCCAGTACATGAGAATTAGGAAAAATTGCTCCACTACAGAGAGCTATCAATTTCAATCTAAAATACTAACAGAGAGATTCTTAGAAAAAGGTTATGACAATAAACGTTTAACGAACACACAAATGGAAGTTGCAAAAATAGACAGAGAAGTTCTATTATCAAATAAAGTTAAGAAAAACACAGACAATATTTATAACTCCAAAGAGATGTTTGTACCTTTTATAACTGATTTTAGCTCACAGCACTACGAAGTGAGAAAGATTTTAAAAAAACACTGGCACTTAATTAAACAAGACCATGTGTTGGGCAATAGAGTGAAAAATCACCCTGACATAATCTTTAAGAAAGCTAAGAACCTGAAATGCATACTATCTAAAAGTGAATACAAGGAATCCAAACATAACTCTACAGATAGAGATCTAAGAGGGAAAGAACTTAATGGTTTCTTCCCATGTAATACCTGCAAATCCTGTAAATACAGTCACAAGAAGAAGGAAATAATATCACAAAACACTGGCTTTAAATTTAAGATTAATCAATTAATTAGGTGTTCTAGTGCAAACACAATTTATTGCATCAAATGCTCTTGTGGAGTGTTTTACTTTGGACAGACGAGTAGAATTTTAAGAGATAGGATCCGAGAACATATTTTGAAGATAGAGCATGGATCTACAGAAACTAAATTGTACACTCACTTTAAGGATACACATGGGGGCAATCTTAAACATTTCGAATACTGGGGTATTAAACAAATTTTTTTAGGAATTAGAGGGGGAAACATTAACAATATTCTGCTCAGAAAAGAAGCTGAATTTATATTTAATTTTAAGACCCTCTACCCCCATGGACTTA
The DNA here is from genome assembly GCF_027579735.1 of Bombina bombina. Classification (NCBI taxonomy): domain Eukaryota; kingdom Metazoa; phylum Chordata; class Amphibia; order Anura; family Bombinatoridae; genus Bombina; species Bombina bombina. The sequence goes on from NC_069503.1 coordinate 41,105,601, forward strand.
ATTCAGAAATGGATTTGAGTACATTATTATAAAACTATTGACCAAATTTTAGGGTATTACAGTTAATTATATGAAATTGTGCATATAATTTTAAATCAATTTTTAATCATATTTTTAACCACTTTTTTGAACCATTTTTTATTATTTTTATCAACTTTTTTATATAAAGAATTTTTATAAGGATTTTTTATATAATTTTTATAAAATTTTCTATAGAATTTATTATGATAACAATTATAACTCAAAAGATTATCTCCCTCCATTCTTGTTTTTAATCTTAGAAACTCCATATCCCCTTATATATGACAATAAGTAACTACCTATATCATATATTATTTTAAGGAGATAATATCAGATGCTCATTTTTTGCCATTAAGTTTTGTCATTTTTTGCTGTTTTTTCCTTTTTTTCCTTTTTTCCGCTTAATTTTAGAAGTATTTTAAATTTCATGTTTCTTGTATATATATATATTTTTTTTATATATATCATTTAAATAGACTAGGATACTTATTTTGATTTTTATTTTTTTATATAAACTACATAAATCAATTTAAATCAGACTTGCGTGTCCCCCACTAATCCGGACATTTGTTTATGTAAATAACCTTAGTAACCTATTTATAACTAATACTAGATAAATTTTCCTTGTACAAATGAACTACCGAGATTTTAAAAAATTATTTCAGATATTATAGCTTATTTTATGAAGGATTTCTCTTAAATCTATTTGGTATTTTTAGTTAAAAAATGTTTTATCCAATTTGGTCTATTTCTCATAGAAAGTTAATGGAATTGATAGGGTTAAATCTCAAAATAAAAGGCTGTGTAGCAATATGCTGAATCCATTAGAGGCGTCCTTTGATCAGATCCATGAAGAGATCGCTACAATTTTAACAATTTTAACAATTTGACACAGACACTTAGGACATTATTATAGCTTTTCCAATATTAGATATAGATGCATATTTTTACTATTGTATATTTTTAAAGAAAACAAACAGACATTGTTCATAAAACTTGCATGGACCTTTTTAATATGTGAGAATACACCCCCTGTATTAAAGATCTGATTGGTCTAATTCTGTCCAATGAGGATACGACGTGGGATATTTAAAAATGGAACTGGGCGCAAACAGGTATCTTGATAAAGGCCCCTGGCGGCTGAAACGCGTAGATTTACCGACTGCTCCTGTGCACAATACTCATTTGCTTGTTTGCTAAATAACAGATTGGAGACGTAAGTAGCTAGGACAGGTACATCAAGCAGCTTAAAAACTTGTTTCAAGCTAGCTTCATATGTGTAATTCCTGTCCCGGGACCTACTCATACCCATCCATCTGTATAAATCAGAACTCTGGATCCTAAAACACTCCTAGGAAATACAAAAGGTTTTCCATACTGGAACATTCTTTGAACCACAACCCGGATCTGTTTGGATTCACACGGGGATCATAGCACCCTCCACGGCTTACAGACAACTGTAATAACTTTCAATACCAAGAAGAGAAGACGACCACAATCCCGGAGTTCTTTCTTACAACTGAGTTTGTATAGAACAATTGTTCCTTGGACACTGTTTGACATTGTTATTTGATACAAACAGGACGACTCAGGTTTTTAATATAAGTGTGATACATTTCATTTTTATTTCGTTTAGAAAAAGATAAACACTGACATACACATTGCAATCTTTATCGCACTATATGATTGTTTTTTAGATGCCGGCATCATCAATTTTATAATATATTTTATATTTACTGTTATAATAATTCATGGAATAAATAATATTTTTGTTACAAGATAATATCTAGTCATTTGGATCTATTCTGGGACCGCTTCAGTCTATCTAGATACAATCTATTGCTATATAGCCTTTCATAAAAATATTTAACTTGAATCTCTAAGTTGCTCATTTTGAGCGCCACCCAGAACCACTTCTTTTTTTCTTTTACACTTCACTGGGTTTTATGAGGATTCAACCCATTAACTATTTCTGGGCACAGGCATTAGAGTAACAGAGTGTTGCATCTCTATAAGCACCCCGTTCTTTTGCACCTTCAATCTAGCATACCTGTTTCCTCCATTTACTCTTCTTTCACTAGTAATTTTATCCAAACAAGGTTTTTCGGATTCGGTCATAGAGACCATGATTCAGGCTCATAAACCTGTAACTAGAAAAATTTACTATAAGATTCAGCGTAAATATCTTTATTGGTGTGAATCTAAGGGCTACTCATGGAGTAGAGTTAGAATTCCTAGGATTTTGTCTTTTCTCCAGGAAGGGTTGGAGAAGGGGTTATCGACGAGTTCCCTAAAGGGTCAAATTTCAGCTTTGTCTGTACTGTTACACAAGCGTCTGGCGGATGTTCCAGATGTTCAGTCTTTTTGTCAGGCCTTGGTCAGAATCAGGCCTGTGTTCAAACTAGGACTGCAACTAACGATTATTTTCATAATCGATTAATCGGCCGATTATTTTTTCGATTAATCGACTAATTGGATAAAAAAAAATCAATAATTGTTTCCTATATTTTAAATAAAATCCACATACTGAGTGTTACAAATATAAACTTCAGACTAAAACTTTACATTAACACAACTGTTTGTCCAATTTTTAAGCAGTAGAGCACAGTTTTATAATTAAACAAAACAAAAACAAAACCTGTTTGAACAGAGGTAGAACTAGAAAGAGAATATCACGGTTAATAACATTCTGTTATTCACTCTTTCAGAAACTTTGCATTGAAATGCAAAAATCTCAACATGTCCACATGCTTCTGGCTAAGGCTGGTTCTCTGTTTGCAGCTATATTTCCTGCAGCAGAGAAAAGGCAATAAGATAGTGTTGAGGTGCTTGAGATGTATAAGTAGGGTTTTGCCAATTTCACCAAAGTGGGATATTTATCTTTGTTAGCTCTTCACCAATGCAAAGGAGTTTTCACCTTGGCAAGGGACCTCTCAATAAAGTAACCCTTGACTTCATTCTTACATAAAAAATATCTTGAATATCTATATGCAATGGTAAATAACCAGCTATAATGTTAGGGGGAAATATCTAGTCCGCTCTAAAAATAACAGATATATACATATAGGTTGAATCTGGTACATATTATCACAATATATTAAAAATATAAAAAAACAATAAAAAACAAATCAAACGCGCTAAGGACTGTATAGCAATAACAGGACAAAGCCTTACACATTTATTTTTACAGTACAAATAATCAGCAATAACAAGCAATACACTAATAATTGTGCAAACAGATAATAGTGCACATCAATTTAAATAACTCCCATCAGTCTAGGGGCTAGGTGTAAATAACAAGCTCAGCACTTTATTATGCAAAGCATAGTTCCAAATCACCTGATTTTAATACAAACAATCCAAATGATGACTATTATATCTGGGTTGCACATAAGCCTGGGGTAGTTGTAAACGTATACTGTCCTGAAAAAGTGAAAGGTAGACGTCTGTAGATGTCCTTTAGGCTAAGAACATAACCATAAAACACAATACCATATGTAGGAGTTAATTGGCTGGAAGCAGCTGGTGTTGTGCACAGACCAACTAATTGCAAACCAACTAATCGATTAATCGATTATGAGATTCATTGACAACTATTTTCATAATTGATTAATATCGATTATGACGATTAGTTGTTGCAGCTCTAGTTCAAACCAGTTACTCCTCTATGGAGTTTAAGTTTAGTTCTCAATGTTCTTCAAGGGGCTCCGTTCTAGCCTATGCATTCCTTAGATATTAAGTTGTTATCTTGGAAGGTTTTATTTCTGGTGGCTATTTCTTCTGCTCGCAGAGTATCAGAACTCTTTGTTACAGTATGAGTCTCCTTATCTTATTTTTCATGCAGATAAGGTAGTTTTGCGTACAAAAATAGGATTTCTTCCTAAGGACGTTTCCGATCGGAACATTTATCAGGAGATTGTTGTGCCTTCTTTGTGTCCTAATCCTTCTTCTAAGAAGGAAAGGCTTTTGCACAATTTGGACGTGGTCCATGCCTTAAGGTTCTACCTGCAGACGACTAAGGACTTTCGTCTGTCTTCTTCCTTATTTGTGGTTTTCTCTGGAAATTGTAAGGGACAGAAAGATACGGCTACTTCTCTTTCTTTTTGGCTGAGGAACATCATACATTTTGCATATGAGACTGCTGGACAACAGCCTCCTGAGAAAGTTGCGGCCCATTCCACAAGGGCTGTTGCTTCCTCATGGGCATTCAAGAATGAAGCTTCTGTGGAACAGATTTGCAAGGCTGCAACTTGGTCCTCTCTTCACACTTTTTCAAAATTTTACAAATTTGAGGCCGCTTTTGGGAGATAGGTTCTTCAAGCAGTGGTGCCTTCCGTTTAAGTTCCCTGTCTTGTCCCTCCCGTATCATCTGTGTACTCTAGCTTGGGTATTGAATCCCATTAGTAGTTAAGATGATCCGTGGACTCATCGTGTCTTAAAAAAGAAAAGAACATTTATGCTTACCTAATAAATTTATTTCTTTTTTAACACGATGAGTCCACGGCCCGCCCTGCTCTTTTAGACAGGTTATGGGTTATTGTAAACTTCTGCACCTTGACTTTTCCTTTCTCTTCCTAACTTCGGTCGAATGACTGGAGTGGGAGGGAAGGGAGGAGTTATTTAACAGCTCTGCTGTGGTGCTCTTTGCCTCCTCCTGCTGACCAGGAGGTGAATATCCCATTAGTAATTAAGATGATCCGTGGACTCATCGTGTCAAAAATAAATAAATTTATCAGTTAAGCATAAATTTTCTTTTTAGAAAACATTTCTTATTTCTATTAGCTGCACCTGTTTATCATCAGAACATTTATCCCACTGATCTGTGACTGATTCTTGTTGTTAATAAAGACCTTAGTAAGTGTATTCTGCACCTTCAGCTGCTGCTGTTTGTCACATGACCACACACTTAAAGGGACAGTGTCCTGTACATTTGTTTTTCCCTTAAAATAACAAGAAACCCCAAATGTTTTTCATCATTTAAATAGAACATATACTTTTCAACAACTTTCCAACAGACTTCAATTATGATATTTGCTTCATTCTCTAGAAATCCTTTATTAAAGCAGTGCACTACTGGGAGCTAGCTGAGCACATAACGTGAGCCAATGACAAGAGGCTTGTATGTGCCACTAATCAGCATCTAGAGCACCATGGTGCATTATATGCTTTGTCACAAAGGTCCCCAAGGGAATAAAGCAGATTTGCATAATAGAAGAAAATTGGAAAGTTGTTTAAATTCTAATCATAAAAGTTTAATTTCAGCTTTGCTTTCCCTTTAATTGTGTTTCTAATGACTTGTTTTACCTGTGTATAAAATAGTATAAAGAGTATGGGAAATTTCACCTTTAGCTTTATTTTTTTATATAAAATAAGTGTTTGCTGACGAGCGGAGCGTGCAGGCGTCCGTGATGGCTGCACCTTTCTGAAGCTTCGAGTGCGGTCCGCTTGAAACCACCCACTGGCCAGCATCACATCCCAAAAAATTGCACAAGTTACTGGGGAAATGGGGAAAGTACAGGGATAGCTTAGCCCTAATCCTAGCAGCCCTCCAATACCTACCTGATCACGTCTGTGGTCTACTCATACACGCCGCTGTAAGCTTCAATACTAGGTTGCATCCAAACCATGGCAATCTGACCAAACACCACCAAATGCCCTGAGACCACGGCAGAGCCCTCTCCGGCTCCTACAGCCTCCTGTTCTAATGTACTCTACCAAAGGAGAGTTAAGGGTAACACTAGACATGATCCTCAAGATTTACCGCTGTGACGCAGCAATCATCTCCATGAGACTCAGCACACATGGCCTGAGAAACTTTAGATATCGGCTTCAAACAGTAAGTCCTGCATAATAGTTTTACATCTCAACCACTAACTATAAAAAGATTGCTGCATGACACAATCCAGATCATAGACGTATGCAATTAGCAGATACATCTAGTGCTGACTATCTCATCCATGTGTACTAGATATCTGAATGTCATGGTGATATGATACAACTCTGAACAAACTGAGTAAGAAAACACATCTAAATAGACAAGTAGGTTTTAAAACCCACTCACAGGGAACAACCCTAACCCCATAGGCAACAACCAACTTACAGAAAATAATCTGCCTCAACTAAGACTTATCATGGCACATCGCAGAACTTCTAAAGCGGATAAACTAACCAGAGCCACACCCAGACACAGGCTCCAATCCTGTTAATACATTCTTTAAACAAATGTATAGAAAGAAAATTACAGACCCTCCTTCCACAGACTGTGAAGAAGACATTCTAACAGAGAACACTGATAACGCTGCACAAACCAGCCTTCTAGAACCTACACCAGTAAATGCTGATGGCCCTGTTACTCTGAAAGCGATGGAAGCTCTTATTTCACAGGTCAAATCATGCATAAAAGAAGAATGTGCCGACTTAAAGAGAGACATTAATGAGCTTGGATATAGGGTTGAAGCTCTGGAGGATGAACGAGAAGAAATAGCTAAAGACATGACAGATATGTCACAAAAAAATACGTCTACAGGAAGAACAGATCACAGATCTAGAACAAAAGTTAGACGACATAGAGAACAGAACTCAACGCAACAACCTTCGAATCAGAGGGATACCTGAGAAGGTGCTAGGCGACGCAATTCACGACTACCTCCAAGAGATATGTCAGTCCCTGGCAATAGCGAACTCTGTTGTTATTCAAGAAATCACGCTGGAAAGAGCTCACCGCACACTTCACCCTAAGCCTACAGAAAACCATCTTCCCAGAGATATTGTGGTGTGCTTTCAGAGCTTCAGGGCTAGAGAAAAGATACTGAACTTTTCTAGACAACAGCACAACTTTACATACTTAGGTGCAAAGATCCAATTCTTCCAAGACCTCTCCATCAAGACATTGCAGAGAATAGACTTTAACATCCTAACTACGCATCTAAGATCCTTGAAGGTTCCCTATAGATGGGGATTCCCTGTATCCATCCAAACTATCAAAAGTGGGAAATGAATTGAATGTACAGACCCATCCAGCACAGCTTCCTTCTGTGCTGCACTAAGAATAATAGCTCCAGATGTTCCTACAATGTCATCTCAAGCTTCCAAATTGGTTGTTGCAGTTTGACCCAAACCTCAAAGAAGCACCTGGTCAGAAGTAGCTAGTAAACTCAGCAAGAAGAAACTTACATCTGAAACTCACACTGCAAATACATTCTAACATTAATCACCATCTATGACTCTAGGAGTATGTGAGTTCTGTCAATCTTAACGTTAATAACTATTACCTACTATGATAATGAAGTATGTTTAATTATTCAGAGTTGCTTAACATTGTTCATGTTGTTATTAATGTTGATTTGACATACAGTAGAAATACAGTTTCCAATTGTGCTCTCAGACACATGTTTGTAGTCTTTACAATGTTTAAATGTCAGGATTTCTGAGATTTTTGTATTTTATTTATCTTTTGTCTCATGCTATGACATTCATTCATTAGAGTATAAATACCCTTGTCCCCATTTTTTCAATTTTTCAATATACTTGAACCAGGTCACTAAACATCCTTGATGTACTATAACCTGTTTCCCCACCCAACTTTGTTACCATTCATATCTACCAGTGGTGGGTTTCAACATACCATATCTAGCCCCCTTCTCTACAGTAAAGTAGACTACTAAACCTAATTCTCTTCTTTCTCCTCACCTTCTTTAACTTTATTCTAACACTTCTTCCCTTCCCCCTCCCTTCCCTTTAGCCAACTTCAATCTTTATCTGGTACATACTACACTTCTGCTTTGATAGAACTACACATATTACGGTTTTGCTCTCCGGTCATATCTGATCCCCATAGTAATACCTCCCACACACGCAAATAAATGAGTAAACACGCAAAACTTTTACAATAGCAATGCAAAATGTTAAAGGGTTCTTATCCCCAGAAAAGAGGTCAATTGCCTTCCATGACTTCTATAAAAAGCGGATTGACCTCCTTTTAACCCAAGAAATGCACTTAGAAAAATCAATGAACCCAAACTGTCTACATATTACTATGACCGGAACTTTCTTAGCTCAGACCCAGGTAAAAAAGAATGGTGTGGGTATCTCGATCAGAAAAGGCTCCTCCTTTGAACTACTAAATAAATATTCTGACACTGATGATAGAGTTCTAATAATCGTGGGCTTACTATATGGTATACCCCTCACAATAGCTAATATATACGCCCCCAACCGACCAACACCAACCTTTTTTTTGTAAGACACTTAACCAACTAATAGATAATGCTAAAGGCCCGACTATTATAGGAGGAGACTTTAACTTTCCACTCAACCCAGCAATAGATAAATCAACAGGGAAATAATATATGGGAAATAGAAGAACAAAGGCTAACTGGCATGCTCTCCAAACCCTTCCACTATATGACACCTTGCAGATTACACATCCCACTCCTTGGGACTATACCTTCTCACATCCACAAAACTCCTACTCCTGCCTTGACTACATACTTTGTGGCCAAACCACACTATCTGACGTAAAAGATTCTAAGATAACCCATACGGTATGGTCAGACCACAGCAAAGTGATTAACACTTTCACTTGGTCCTCTATACCACTTAGCCGTGCAAGCTGGAGGCTCAATGATCTTATATTTTCTCATCCTTACTGACATCAAGGAGAGAACAGTTGAATTATTTTATTTTAATAATCCCCTAGACACTTCTAACTCCAACAATTGGGAAGCATACAAATGCTATAAATGGGGGGAACTCAAACACACGAAGAGACAACGTCAACAAAGAACTGCACAATATAATACTCTTACCTCTAAATTTATGCAATCCGAACTGGAACATAAAATTAATCTGACTTCCCCTCAACAGCGGGATAGAGACACTTTAAATAATTATATAATTAAAAATGCACATTTGCAGAGATTTGTTAACCTTGGGAAACAGGTAAATCTAATACCCAGGGATGCTCTCCTCCTTTATAAACCCAAGGACAGGGACAATACATTCAAAGGGGTTTATTGTGTCCAATACTCCAAAATTTGTGGAATAATTAAACAAAATTTTCCCCTATTGGCAGCGGACGATAAATTGACTGACTTAGTACATCAGGGTGTAAGATGCTCTTGTAAGAAATGTCCAACTTTGGCATCCCTCCTTTCTCCTACGCAACTTAAACAGCAAACTAGACCACAAAGCTCTTGGCTTAGACATTTTAGGTATGTTTCGCTGTGGTCACAGAAAATGTAAACCCTGTGACTATGTACAAGTCAGCGATACATTTACATCTACTGCCAATGGTCTAACTTATCCCCTTAAGACCTGCTTAAATTGTACCTGTACTAATGTTATCTACCTTATTACATGTACTCTATGCAAAATACAATATGTAGGTCTTACATCTAGAGATATCAATTCATGTATTTGAGACTATACTGTATGTCCACTTTGTCTAGGGGGAAATCTACTACCCCCCAAGTACAACATTTTGCCAGCTCACATAATTGTGAATTACATACATTCAGATGGACAGCCATTGAGAAGGTTATGGTACCTAAGAGAGGAGGCGACATTGACACCCTCCTAGCTAAACGTGAGCTGTTCTGGATCTTCACTTTGAGGACCAGCACACCCCATGGTTTAAATTCTAAATACGACCTCATAAATTTGGGATTAGTAGTATGTACCCCCTTATGCTTTTCATACTTGGTTCCCCTTTTATATAACCCTATATTCATTTCCTTTGTTCCCTATGACTTTCCCTTCTCCCATATACTCAGGTATCATTTTGATGACTGTCTATATTGGATTTCCCTTACTCTTTGTACAGGTAGTATCTGTACAGGCAGTATTTATGTATTCTATACTTGGCACTTATTTTGTGCACCTTCTGGATGGGCAGTCCATATGATATGTACAATGAATTATATTATATCATTAAATTAAGCTATATAAATAGATCCATTATGCTAGATTATTGTACACATATTGTTCCTCACCATTTCAATGATGGATAGTATGGTATTTAGTGACTTGTATCTTCTCATACTCCTGTATTATTCTACTCTAATTTATAGCATTTACTCTTTGTTACCTACTTTCCACGAGCACATCTTTGCTATTACTATATTGTCCTTTTTTACAGTACATTATAGGGCTGCAACAACTAATCGGTAAGTTTGATCATAAAAATAGTTGTCAACAAATCTCATTATCAATTAGGTGGTCAGCGATTAGTTGGTCAGTTGCAGAGCACTAGCTGATTTAATCTGATGATCTACTGCAACTAAGATTGTGGGAAAAAAATTGAATGTATTTATTTTTTTAATCTTTTCTATCCGATTAATCGGATAATAATCATCCGATTAATCGGATAGAAAATAAATAAATAAATAAAAATGTTTGCACAATACCATGTGCAGGAGTTCATCGGATTGAAGCAGCTGGTGCTGTGCAATTAACCAACTAATCGCTGACCACCTAATTGATAAAGAGATTCTTTGACAACTATTTTTATGCTCAATCTTACCAATTAGTTGTTGCAGCCCTAGTAAATTATATTAACATTTTTATATCATATAACATGTACTATAGCACTATCTATATTGTTTCATTATATATATATATATATATATATATATATATATATATATATATATATATATATATATATATATATATATATATACATACCGCACTTTGTACTTTTTTACATTTATGACAGTGTGTTTAATACGGTATTTGCCATTTCTTTTATATATATTTTGTATTGCTCCATGAAATATTTCATATAGTTTTTGTGCTCCTGTTATGTGTTTTATGTATGTACCTACTTGTGTTCTCATCTACTCATGCAGCATATTGGGTTAATCTCTTTCTTTGCACAGCATCTGAGGGTGTTTTACTCAATTAGTTTTAACCAATTAGAATGGTTTAGAATAGAGCTTCCTCTGATGGCCAACTAGAGCTGCATGATAGGAGAAGTGACACCTTGCTGGCTATCCTGATATGGATGCACTGAGATTTTGGACTTTCCAGGGGTGAGTAGGCTATAGTAAGACCCGGATACCTAAATAAGTGTATGTGCAGTTTTGCATTCTAACGGGTACTCACACTTTCTACTGTTTTTTATTGTGTATGCTGTGGGATATTTCATCTTTTCTTTCACTTTATAGATTATCTAGCCCATATTAACCTCCCATCCCTTACAGCAGAAGACTCCTCCACCTTAGACCAACCATTCCATATACAAGAAATTCTAATGGCTATAAAATCCCTCCCACCTGGTAAAGCCCCAGGCCCAGATGGCTTCACCCCCAAATTCTACCATCTACTTAAAACACAATTAAGCCCACAACTCTTTACTCTATTCCAATCGATAAACCAGACTGGCTATCTCTCCCAACACCTCTTGGAGGCTACCATATCGGTGATCCCTAAACCAGGCAAATGCCCTGATCAAGTAGGTAACTATAGGCCAATATCCCTATTGAACATAGATGTGAAACTATATGCTAAGATTCTAGCCACTTGTATAAATAAAGTCCTACCCTACCTGATCCATACTGACCAGGTGGGCTTTATCCCAGGCATAGAAGCCAAAGACAATTCCATTTGTGTACTTCAAACTCTACATTACTCCAATAATGGCAAAACCTCAATTATTTTGCTCTCTACGGATGCTGAGAAGGCTTCGACAGGGTGGACTAGGAGTTCACGTGGTCCACCTTGTCAAAATTCGGGTTCTCTACCAAATTAATTACAAGAATAAAGTTAGTTATACACTAACCCTACTGCTCTAATCCGCGCTAATGACTCAACTTCTGACAAATTTTCCCTTAAAAACAGTACCCGACAGGGTTGCCCCCTATCACCCCTCCTATTTGCCCTTATGGTTGAGACTTTTGCTACACATATCCGATGTAATCCAAACATCAAAGGACTGAAATTTGGCCCCATAGAACAAAAATGGCTACTGTACGCAGATTATATTATCTTTACCATAGACTTCAAAGCACATCCATCCCACTCTCCTAAAAGAACTTGATACATATAAAGTGATCTCTATCTTTTCCATCAACATGGACAAATCATCCCTCCAACCCATTAACCTGATGTCAGACAAAACCACATATATAATATATATAACAAACACCCTATTCTCAATCTCCAACTCTATACGCTATCTAGGCATCAATATTACACCAGACATAACAGAGCTATTCAGTTTAAATTATCTTCCTTTGCAAACTGATACCCAGAAGCTTTTAGAATCATGGCATAAGCAGGGCCATTTATCGTGGATTGGTTGTGTAAATGCTGTAAAAATGACAATCCTCCCAAAATACCTTTTATCTATTTCAAGTACTCCCACTTTATTTACCCTATCACTATTTGACATCACAACAGAAACAAATAGAAACATTTATATGGTCATACCACCGACCAATAGTAGCAAAACAGACTTTATACCTAAACAGGAAAGATGGCGTCCTAGGAATTCCCAACCTGACTACTTTAGGGCTACCCATCTAGCACGTATTGCTGCATTGAATCATAACAACCCTTTTAAGCCATGGGTCCAACTAGAAGTGGCGCTCCCCAATCTTCCTTCTTTGGACGAGATGTGTTGGATCCCTAAAAGATACAGATTAATAACATGCACCACCAACTACTATGTAGCAAGCACACTCAAAACATGGGACAAAACTATCCAATTAAATCACAATCTCATGCCAAAAATCCCCTCTCACCCCACTCTGGGGACACCCATTGTTCCTCCAGCCCGAATTGACACAAACAATCTCCATAATCGATCAATTACAACAACTACCAATATCTTCATTGTTTAAAGACGGACATTTCAGAATGCAAAATGACTTAGAACATATAGGAACACCTTTTCACAAATGGTTTGTATGTCTTCAAATTCGTCACGCAATTCAAATAAATCCACATAAGCTAAATTTTGTTAGACCTAACACACCATTTGAATCCTTATGTATTAATTTATAGTATGCTTAGAGGCTGCTTCCCAACACATAAACCCCTAGACATAACTAAGTGGGAAAAAGAAATGCAAGAAACGTTTAAAGAAGAACAATGGAGCAAATTCTTTAAATTGACTAAGAAAGCATCCTTCTCACCAATCATTGTAGAACTTAACTACAAAATCCTATCAAGATGGTACCTCACACCCCACCGACTCCACAGTATTTTCACTGGTGTCTCCTCACTGTGTTGGAGACATTGCGGTGAAAAAGGCAAATCTGGTGGCATTGTCCTCAGATAAAAACATTTTTGGGAAAACATCACCTTAAAGGGACATGAAACCCAAAAATGTTCTTTTGTAATTCAGATAGAGAATATACTTTTTAACAACTTTCTAATTTACTTATATTATCTAATTTGTTTCATTCTCTTGGTATGCTTTGTTGAAGGAGTAGCAATGCACTAACAGTTTCTAACTAAACACATGTGTGAGCCAATGACAATCAGTATAAATATGCAGCCACCAATCAGCTGCAAGAGCCTAGGTTCTCTGCTGCTTCTGAATTTGCCTAGATAAACCTTTCAGCAAAGGATAACAAGAAAAGGAACCAAATTAAAGGGACAGTACACTGTAAAATTGTTTTTCCATAAATGTATTTTAAATGACTTGTTATACCAACTGCAGAGTATAAAATATTTGAGAAATTGCATTTTCGGATTTATTTGTGTATCTGAAGTAACTGGTTTTGTGCTTTGAAACCACAGCCTATTACAATGGGTTGAGCTTCAGGTAATATCAGATCTCATTATGTTATCACTTTTATGTATACAGACTTGCTTCCTTATCTTATATTTGTCTGGAACACCAATTCAATACATAGAGAGAACAATGGAAAATTATCATTTTATTACTTAACTATCATGCCCCCCACTGAGGGTGTAATCTCTTCTTCTGGCTGTGTTTACTTAGGCTTGTCAATAGCGTATACGCCAGTATCAAAACTTTCAGTATAGGTTGGCAAACCACAAGCTAAATCAGCTATTTCAAATGCTGAAATAGGAGTAAAGGAGCTACTTGCAACCAATTTAATACACTCTAGCAGGTAAAAAGGATCATTGGGAAACATTTAAGGGGGAGAAAGTTTTTGGGTGAACTGTCCCTTTAAATAATAGAAGTAAATTGGAAAGTTGTGTAAAATTGTATTCTTTATCTGAATCATGGAAGAAAATTTTGGGGTTTCATGTTCCTTTAAACATTAACTCAATATTAGGCACAACACTCGAACTTCGCCCTTCCATAATACTCCTCAATGACCTCCCCCAAATCCCTTGTCTGTATCATAGGAAATTGTTACAATGTATGATAAATTGCGCCAAGAGATTTAATACCTAGATTTTGGTAAAAAGCGACAACACCCACCTTACAAATGTGGCTAAAGGAAGTGATCATGTTCTCTCTTTGGAAAAACTCCATTACTGCTTTCAAGGTAAAGCTGATTTTATCTTAGACCTCATATTTATATGGGACCAGAAAACAACAATATAACCTAAAGTACCTGTGACACAAAACCTTCTCATTTCCCCCTCCTCCCCTTCTTTAACTTATTTCCTCTCCTACTTTTCCCTCTTTAGAAATATCCTTCATTTCTTTACGGTCACGCGGCTACACTGATTATAGTGCCTCTAATTTATGTTATCAACAGTGACTGTAATTTGTATTTATAGTTTACTTTATTCCACAAATGTTATGTGCTAATGTTATTCATGTTGTGTTCATTTTTGTAAAATTCAATAAAATACAATTTAATTACAATAAATAACTGTTTGCTGTTTGTAATTTATTTCTATTATCAAATTGTACACAGCCTTTTAATGACCTGAGGCACCGGCTCCTACTTAGCATATGCAGGAGTTCAAATTATATAAAAATATGTGTCTGTTATTGGCTGATAGCTGTCACATGGTACAGGTGCAGAACTACATTTATCAGAAAACAATTTACTATCACCTGGATTACGAGTCTTGCGTTAGCCTTAAAAAGCAGCGTTGAGGGGTCCCAACGCTGCTTTTTAATGCCCACTGGTATTATGAGTCTGGCAGGTACAGGTGTACCGCTCACTTTTTTTCTGCGATTTTAGCATACCGCAAATCCCCTTACGTCAATTGCGTATCCTATCTTTTCAATGGGATTTTCCTAATGCCGGTATTACAATTGCTGGAAAAAGTGAGCGGTACAGCCTCTCCTGTCAAGACTCCTACCGCATTTAAAAGTCAGTAGTTAAGAGTTTTATGGGCTAACGCTGTAACATAAAACTCTTAACTAAAGTGCTAAAAAGTACACTAACAAACATAAACTACCTATTAACCCCTAAACCGAGGCCCCCCACATCGCAATCAGTTAAATCAAATTTCTCCAACATAGGTGTGTCCGGTCCACGGCGTCATCCTTACTTGTGGGATATTCTCCTCCCCAACAGGAAATGGCAAAGAGCCCAGCAAAGCTGGCCATATAGTCCCTCCCAGGCTCCGCCTACCCCAGTCATTCTCTTTGCCGTTGCACAGGCAACATCTCCACGGAGATGGCTAAGAGTTTTTTTGGTGTTAAATGTAGTTTTATTCTTCAATCAAGAGTTTGTTATTTTAAAATAGTGCTGGTATGTACTATTTACTCTGAAACAGAAAAGAGATGAAGATTTCTGTTTGTAAGAGGAAAATGATTTTAGCAACCGTTACTAAAATCGATGGCTGTTTCCACACAGGACTGTTGAGATGAATTAACTTCAGTTGGGGGAAACAGTGAGCAGACTTTTGCTGCTTGAGGTATGACACATTTCTAACAAGACTTGGTAATGCTGGAAGCTGTCATTTTCCCTATGGGAACCGGTAAGCCATTTTCTTAGTTTAGTATAAGAATAAAGGGCTTCATTAGGGCTTAAAAAACTGGTAGACATTTTTCTGGGCTAAAACGATTACTTTACTAAGCATATTTGGCAGATTATAACTATTAATAGTTATTATAATCTTGGGGATTGTTTTAAAAAAACGGCAAGCACTGTATTGGACACCTTTTTCACTGGGGGCCTTTTCTAGTCATAGGCAGAGCCTCATTTTCGCGCCACTAATGCGCAGTTGTTTTTGGAAAGCATGGCATGCAGAAGCATGTGTGAGGAGCTAAGAACCACTGAAAAAGCTTATAGAAGGCATCATTTGGTATCGTATTCCCCTCTGGGCTTGGTTGGGTCTCAGCAAAGCAGATACCTGGGATTGTATAGGGGTTAAATGTAAAAACGGCTCCGGTTCCGTTATTTTAAGGGTTAAAGCTTTTCAATACTTTGGTGTGCAATACTTTTAAGGCTTTAAGATACTGTGGTGAAATTTTGGTGAATTTTGAACAATTCCTTCATACTTTTTCACATATTCAGTAATAAAGTGTGTTCAGTTTAAAATTTAAAGTGACAGTAACGGTTTTATTGTAAAACGTTTTTTGTGCTTTGTTGACAAGTTTAAGCCTGTTTAACATGTCTGAACCATCAGATAACGATGTTCTATATGTATGAAAGCCAAGGTTTCTCCCCATTTAAATATATGTGATAATTGTGTCATAGTGTCCAAACAAAGTAGGGACAATAATGCCATAGATAATGATATTGCCCATGATGATTCCTCAAATGAGGGGAGTAAGCATGGTACTGCATCATCCCCTTCTGTGTCTACACCAGTTTTGCCCACACAAGAGGCCCCTAGTACATCTAGTGCGCCAATACTTATTACCATGCAACAATTAACGGCTGTAATGGATAATTCTATTGCAAACATTTCATCCAAAATGCCTACTTATCAGAGATAGCGCGATTGCTCTGTTTTACACACTGAAGAGCAAGAGGACGCTGATGATAACTGTTCTGACATGCCCTCACACCAATCTGAAGGGGCCAGGAGGGAGGTTTTGTCTGAGGGAGAAATTTCAGATTCAGGGAAAATTTCTCAACAAGCTGAACCTGATGTTGTAACATTTAAATTTAAATTAGAACATCTCCACACACTACTTAAGGAGGTATTATCTACTCTGGATGATTGTGACAATTTGGTCATTCCAAAGAAATTATGTAAGATGGACAAGTTCCTAGAGGTTCCGGTGTCCCCTGATGCTTTTCCTATACCCAAGCGGGTGGCGGACATAGTAAATAAGGAGTGGGAAAGGCCCGGCATACCTTTTGTTCCTCCCCCTATATTTAAGAAATTATTTCCTATAGTCGACCCCTGAAAGGACTTATGGCAGACAGTCCCCAAGGTCGAGGGGGCGGTTTCTACTCTAAACAAACGCACTACTATTCCTATAGAAGATAGTTGTGCTTTTAAGATCCTATGGATAAAAAGTTAGAGGGTTTGCTTAAAAAGATGTTTGTTCAGCAAGGTTACCTTCTACAACCAATTTCATGCATTGTTCCTGTCACTACAGCTGCGTGTTTCTGGTTCGAAGAACTAGAAAAGTCGCTCAATAAAGAATCTTCGTATGAGGAGGTTATGGACAGAGTTCAAGCACTTAAATTGGCTAACTCTTTTATTTTAGATGCCGCTTTGCAATTAGCTAGATTAGCGGCGAATAATTCAGGGTTTGCTATCGTGGCGCGCAGAGCACTTTGGCTAAAGTCTTGGTCAGCGGATGTGTCCTCCAAGACCAAATTGCTTAACATCCCTTTCAAGGGTAAAACACTGTTTGGCCCTGACTTGAAAGAGATTATTTCAGACATCACTGGGGGAAAGGGCCACGCCCTTCCTCAGGATAGGTCTTTTAAGGCTAAAAATAAGCCAAATTTTCGTCCCTTTCGCAGAAACGGACCAGCCTCAAATTCTACACCCTCTAAGTCAGAGGGTAATACTTCTCAAACCAAGCCAGCCTGGAGACCGATGCAAGGCTGGAACAAGGGTAAGCAGGCCAAGAAACCTGCCACTGCTACCAAAACAGCATGAAGTGTTGGCCCCCGATCCGGGACCGGATCTGGTGGGGGGCAGACTTTCTCTCTTTGCTCAGGCTTGGGCAAGAGATATTCAGGATCCTTGGGCGCTAGAAATAGTTTCTCAAGGTTATCTCCTGGAATTCAGAGAACTACCCCCAAGGGGAAGGTTCCACAGGTCTCAATTATCTTCGAACCAAATTAAAAGACAGGCATTCTTACATTGTGTAGAAGACCTGTCAAGAATGGGAGTGTTTCATCCTGTTCCATTAGGACAAGGGATGGGGTTTTACTCCAACCTGTTCATAGTTCCCAAAAAAGAGGGAACATTCAGACCAATTTTAGATCTCAAGATTCTAAACAAGTTTCTAAGGGTTTCATCGTTCAAAATGGAAACCATTCGAACGATCCTTCCTACCATCCAGGAAGGTCAATTCATGACCACGGTGGATTTAAAGGATGCGTACCTACATATTCCTATCCACAAGGAACATCTTCGGTTCCTAAGGTTCGCCTTTCTGGACAAGCATTACCAGTTTGTGGCACTTCCATTCGGATTAGCCACTGCTCCAAGGATTTTCACAAAGGTACTAGTGTCCCTTCTAGCGGTGCTAAGACCAAGGGGCATTGCAGTAGTACCTTACTTGGACGACATCCTGATTCAAGTGTCGTCTCTGTCAAAAGCAAGGGCTCATACGGACATTGTCCTAGCCTTTCTCAGATCTCACAGGTGGAAAGTGAACATAGAAAAAAGTTCTCTGTCCCCGTCAACAAGAGTTCCCTTCTTGGGAACAATAATAGTTTCCTTAGAAATGAAGTTTTTTCTGACAGAGGCCAGAAAATCAAACTTCTAAGCTCTTGTCAGGTACTTCATTCTGTTCTTCTTCCTTCCATAGCGCAGTGCATGGAAGTAATAGGTTTGATGGTTGCGGCAATGGACATAGTTCCTTTTGCACAAATTCATCTAAGACCATTACAACGGTGCATGCTCAGACAGTGGAATGGGGATTATACAGCCTTGTCTCCAACGATCCAAGTAGATCAAAGGACCAGAGATTCACTCCGTTGGTGGCTGACCCTGGACAACCTGTCGCAGGGAATGAGCTTCCGCAGACCAGAGTGGGTCATTGTCACGACCGACGCCAGTCTGGTGGGCTGGGGCGCGGTCTGGGAACCCCTGAAAGCTCAGGGTCTATGGTCTCGGGAAGAATCTCTTCTCCCGATAAACATTCTGGAACTGAGAGCGATATTCAATGCTCTCAAGGCTTGGCCTCGACTAGCAAAGGCCAAATTCATAAGGTGTCAATCAGACAACATGACGACTGTTGCATATATCAACCATCAGGGGGGAACAAGGAGTTCCCTGGTGATGGAGGAGCATCCGGGGGAGTGGGAACTCCATCCGGAAATCTTTGCCCAAATAACTCAATTATGGGGCATTCCAGACATGGATCTGATGGCCTCTCGTCAGAACTTCAAGGTCCTTTGTTACGGGTCCAACTCCAGGGATCCCAAGGCGACTCTAGTGGATACAATAGTAGCACCTTGGATCTTCAACCTAGCTTATGTATTCCCACCGTTTCCTCTCATTCCCAGGCTGGTAGCCAGGATCAATCAGGAGAGGGCTTCGGTGATCTTGATAGTTCCTGCGTGGCCACGCAGGACTTGGTATGCAGACCTGGTGACTATGTCATCGGCTCCACTATGGAAGCTACCTTTGAGACAGGACCTTCTTGTTCAGGGTCCATTCGAACATCCGAATCTGGTTTCCCTCCAACTGACTGCTTGGAGATTGAACGCTTGATTCTATCAAAGCGTGGGTTTTCAGATTCTGTAATAGCTACTCTTATTCAGGCTAGAAAGCCTGTAACTAGAAAAATTTACCATAAAATATGGAAAAAATATATCTGTTGGTGTGAATCTAAAGGATTCCCATGGAACAAGATAAAAATTCCTAAGATTCTTTCCTTTCTACAAGAAGGTTTGGAGAAAGGATTATCTGCAAGTTCTCTGAAGGGACAGATCTCTGCTTTATCTGTTTTACTTCACAAAAGGCTGGCAGCTGTGCCAGACGTTTAAGTGTTTGTTCAGGCTCTGGTTAGAATCAAGCCTGTTTACAGACCTTTGACTCCTCCCTGGAGTCTTAATCTAGTTCTTTCAGTTCTTCAAGGGGTTCCGTTTGAACCCTTACATTCCGTAGATATTAAGTTATTATCGTGGAAAGTTTTGTTTTTTGGTTGCAATTTCTTCTGCTAGAAGAGTTTCTGAGTTATCTGCTCTGCAGTGTTTTCCGCCCTATCTGGTCCATGCAGATAAGGTGGTTTTGCGTACTGAGCCTGGTTTTCTTCCGAAGGTTGTTTCCAACAAAAATATTAACCAGGAGATAGTTGTACCTTCTTTGTGTCCGAATCCAGTTTCAAAGAAGGAACGTTTGTTACACAATTTGGACGTAGTCCGTGCTCTAAAATTCTATTTAGAGGTTACTGAAGATTTCAGACAAACATCTTCTTCGTTTGTTGTTTATTCTGGTAAAAGGAGAGGTAAAAAAGCAACTTCTACCTCTCTTTCCTTTTGGCTTAAAAGCATTTTCAGATTGGCTTTTGAGACTGCCGGACGGCAGCCTCCTGAAAGTATCACAGCTCACTCCACTAGGGCTGTGGCTTCCACATGGGCCTTCAAGAACGAGGCTCCTGTTGACCAGATATGTAAGGCAGCGACTTGGTCTTCACTGCACTCTTTTGCCAAATTTTACAAATTTTATACTTTTGCTTCTTCGGAGGCTATTTTTGGGAGAAAGGTTTTGCAAGCCGTGGTGCCTTCCGTTTAGGTGACCTGATTTGCTCCCTCCCTTCATCCGTGTCCTAAAGCTTTGGTATTGGTTCCCACAAGTAAGGATGACGCCGTGGACCGGACACACCTATGTTGGAGAAAACAGAATTTATGCTTACCTGATAAATTACTTTCTCCAAAGGTGTGTCCGGTCCACGGCCCGCCCTGGTTTTTTAATCAGGTCTGATGAATTATTTTCTCTAACTACAGTCACCACGTTACCATATGGTTTCTCCTATATATATTTCCTCCTGTCCGTCGGTCGAATGACTGGGGTAGGCGGAGCCTGGGAGGGACTATATGGCCAGCTTTGCTGGGCTCTTTGCCATTTCCTGTTGGGGAGGAGAATATCCCACAAGTAAGGATGACGCCGTGGACCGGACACACCGTTGGAGAAAGTAATTTATCAGGTAAGCATAAATTCTGTTTTTTAACCCCTAATCTGCCGACCGGACATCGCCGCCACTGTAATAAATATATTAACCCCTAAACCGCCGCACTCCCGCCTCACAAACACTAGTTAAATTGTATTAACCTCTAATCTACCGTCCCTAACATCGCCGACACCTACCTACATTTATTAACCCTTAATCTGCCGCACCCAACGTCGTCGCCACTATAATAAATGTATTAATCCCTAAACCTAAATCTAACCCTAACACCCCCCTAACTTAAATATAATTAAAATAGAACTAAATACATTTACTAGTATTATAAAATAATAAATAATATTATTCCTATTTAAAAGTAAATACTTACCTATAAAATAAACCCTAAAATAGCTACAATATAACTAATAGTTACATTGTAGCTATTTTAGGATTTATTTTTATTTTACATGCAACTTTGTATTTATTTTAAATAGGTAGAATAGTTATTAAATAGTTAATAACTATTTAATAACCACCTAGCCAAAATAAAGACAAATTTACCTTTAAAATAAACCCTAACCTAAGTTACAATTACACCTAACACTACACTACAATTAAATTACCTAAACTAACTACAATTAAATACAATTAAATTAAATAAATTAAAGTACGAAAAACAACAAACACTAAATTACGGAAAATAAAAAAACAATTACATTTTTTTTTAAACTAATTACACCTAATCTAATCCCCCTAATAAAATAAAAAAGCCCCCCCAAAAAATAAAATTCCCTACCCTATACTAAATTACAAATAGCCCTTAAAAGGGCATTTTGCGGGGCATTGCCCCAAAGTAATCAGCTCTTTTACCTGTAAAAAAAAAAATACAATACCCCCCAACATTAAAACCCACCACCCACACATTCAACCCTACTCTAAAACCCACCCAATCCCACCTTAATAAAACCTAATACTAACCCCTTGAAGATCACCCTACCTTGAGACGTCGTCACCCAGCCGGGCCGAAGTCCTCCAAGAAGCTGGGCACAAGTGATCCTCCAGATGGCCAGAAGTCTTCATCTGATCTGGGCAGAAGAGGTCCTCCAGAGAGGCAGAAGTCTTCATCCAGGCGGCATCTTCTATCTTCATCCTTCCGGTGCGGAGCGGGGCCATCTTCAATCCAGCCGACACGGAGCATCCTCTTCCAACAAAGTCCACCCGACGAATGACGGTTCCTTTAAATGACGTCATCCAAGATGGCGTCCCTTGAATTCCGATTGGCTGATAGGATTCTATCAGCCAATCGGAATTAAGGTAGGAAAAATCATATGAGCTGATGCAATCAGCCAATAGAATTGAGCTTGCATTCTATTGGCTGATTGGAACAGCCAATAGAATGCAAGCTCAATCCTATTGTCTGTTTGGATCAGCCAATAGGATTGAACTTCAATTCTATTGGCTGATTGTTTTTTGTACTTAAATTTATTTTATTTAATTGTAGTTAGTTTAGGTAATTAATTTAATTATAGTGTAGTGTTAGGTGTAATTGTAACTTAGGCTAGGGTTTATTTTACAGGTACTTTTGTATTTATTTTAACTAGGTAGTTAAACTATTTAATAACTATTGTACCTAGTTAAAAATAAATACAAACTTGCCTTTAAAATAAAAATAAATCCTAAGATAGCTACAATGTAACTATTAGTTATATTGTAGCTAGCTTAGGGTTTATTTTATAGGTAAGTATTTAGTATGAAATAGGAATAATTTATTTAATGATAGTAATATTTATTTAGATTTATTTAAATGATATTTAAGTTAGGGGGTGTTATGGATAGGGTTAGACTTAGGTTTAGGGGTTAATAACTTTTTTATAATGGCACGACGTTGGGGGTGGCAGATTAAGGGTTCATAATTGTAGTTAGGTTGCGGTGACGTTGGGGGCGGCAGATTAGGGATTAATAAATATAATGTAGGTGGCGGCGATGTTGGGGGCAGCATATTAGGGGTTTATAGGTATAATGTAGGTGGCGGCGGTGTCCATAGCGGCAGAATAGGGGTTAATAAGATAATATTGGTGTCGGCGATGTTGGGGGCAGCAGGTTAGAGGTTAATAAGTGTAAGATTAGGGGTGTTTAGACTCTGGGTTCATGTTAGGGTGTTAGGTGTAGACGTAAAATGTATTTTCCCTTAGGAAACAATGGGGCTGCGTTAGGAGCTGAACACTGCTTTTTTGCAGGTATTAGGTTTTTTTTCAGCCGTCTCAGCCCCATTGTTTTCTATGGGGAAATCGTGCACGAGCACGTTTAGCCAGCTCACCGCTACTGTAAGCAGCGCTGGTATAGAGGTGAGATGTGGAGCTAAATTTTGCTCAACGCCGGCTTGCATAAAACTTGTGCGGTGCTAATGAGCCTTTTTTTCTCACCGTTCACTTAAGACAACGCCGGTATTACAAGTTTTATGCAAGCCGGCGTTGAGCAAAATTTAGCTCCACATCTCACCTCTATACCAGCGCTGCTTACAGTAGCGGTGAGCTGGCTAAACGTGCTTGTGCACGATTTCCCCATAGAAAACAATGGGGCTGAGACGGCTGAAAAAAAACCTAATACCTGCAAAAAAGCAGTGTTCAGCTCCTAACGCAGCCCCATTGTTTCCTAAGGGAAAATACATTTTACGTCTACACCTAACACCCTAACATGAACCCCGAGTCTAAACACCCCTAATCTTACACTTATTAACCTCTAACCTGCTGCCCCCAACATCGCCGACACCAATATTATCTTATTAACCCCTATTCTGCCGCTATGGACACCGCCGCCACCTACATTATACCTATAAACCCCTAATATCGCTCTCAGTTCCAAAATGTTTATCGGGAGAAGAGACTGTCAGTATATTTGTCAAAATCTTAGCAGTATTCTCTAAACAATGTGTGAGTATATGGCAGGGAATATATTTAACAATCTTTCTTTAGACTGAATCCACAATCAATATACTTCTACTAAGACAACAAAATTAATATAAATATCTGAATTCTTTATTATTAGTAAATAACTATGAACATCTTGATACATAAATATTTGTAATAATTAGAATATGATAATATCAATATTATATGCGTTAAAACAAAAACTATTTAAAATATGCTATGCAAAGCTCATGCACATTTACTTTAAAACCAACCTTTCATTCAGACTGCATTTAAAATATTACAATGAGATCTAAAATAGCAGCTAACAAACATTCAGCAATATGATTTACAGTGCTAACTTAAACAATAGTACAATATACACTTCTATTAAAAACATCAGAAATTGTATATATTATTTATGTAAAAACCCAATTCTGAGTTATCACTCTATAGACATGATATAGAGATGACATGATATAGTATGCTCTATGTCTCCCACAGTCCTTGCATGCAGGAATTTTTCCCATGGTTCACCTGAAAAATAGAAAATTTATGTTATATATATATATGCACTTCAAATATGGGATTATCAAAATGGTCTTTCAATCTATACTAATTCTGAATGTATTTCCTATATAAATATCCCCTGCAGCAATTATTTATTTAATATAATGTGTTTAATTTCAACATATATATCATGAATCATTTTAAACATACATGGAAAACTGGCATTGTTCCCTTTGCAAAATGTATTTAATTCTATTTGTATCACCTTCCCCCTAGCTGTGTGTCTGCAACACATCTTCCTTTGAAATCACAAAGATTTAGGTGACAAATTCCAGAGGGCCCTTGAACACATTCCTTTCTCTCATCACCAAATGTCTTGGAGTTATAAAACTCTGCATATATAGTCAAATGAGTAGGAAAAAAAATGTTTGTGTGTTTTACACCATAGGAGGTGGTGCTTCAAAATCTATGCTGATTTTCAATTCTGATAAACGTGTATTCACCCAGCTAACCCATTTGGTAGGGGGTGGGGACCCACAGTGGATTAGAAGCTGTGTTCAACAAACTCATGTTCAATTAATCCTGAGGTCTCATCTAACATATACAGTGTATAAAATATGCATATATATATATATATATATATATATATATACATATATATGTATACATATGTAATATTCATCATAATATTCATATACTCTGACAAGACTCTTCCCGAGACCATAAGTCCTGAGCTTTCAGGGAGTCCCAGACCGCACCCTAGCCTAACAGACTGGCATTGGTCGTTACAATGATCCACTCCGGTCTGCGGAAGCATATTCCCTGAGACAGGTGATCCTGAGACAACCACCAGAGAAGAGAATCTCTGGTTTTCTGGTCCAGTTGTATTTGAGGAGACAAATCTGCATAATCTCCATTCCACTGTTTGAGCATGCACAGTTGCAGTGGTCTGAGATGTATTAGAGCAAAAGGGACCACGTCCATTGCCGCTACCATTAATCCGATTACCTCCATGCACTGAGCTACAGATGGCCGAGGAATGGAATGAAGAACTCGGCAAGTAGTTAAAAGCTTTTACTTTCTGACCTCCGTCAGAAATATTTTCATTTCTACCGAGTCTATTAGTGTTCCCAGGAAGGGAACCCTTGTGAGCAGGGACAGAGAACTTTTTTCGATGTTCACCTTCCACCCGTGAGACCTTAGAAAGGCCAGAACAATCTCCGTGTGAGCCTTGGCTCTGGGAAAAGACGACGCCTGTATTAAGATGTCGTCCAGATAAGGTGCTACTGCAATGCCCCGCGGTCTTAGTACCGCCAGAAGGGACCTAGCACTTTTGTGAAAATTCTGGGAGCAGTGGCCAACCCGAAGAGAAGGGCCACGAACTGGTAATGCTTGTCCAGAAAGGCGAACCTTAGGAACTGATGATGATCTTTGTGGATAGGAATATGTAGGTACGCATCCTTTAGATCCACGGTAGTCATATATTGACCTTCCTGGATCATAGGTAAGATTGTTCGAATGGTCTCCATCTTGAATGATGGAACTCTGAGGAATTTGTTTAGAATTTTTAGATCCAGGATTGGCCTGAAAGTTCCTTCCTTTTTGGGAACCACAAACAGGTTTGAGTAAAAACCCAGTCCTTGTTCTGTAATTGGAACTGGATATATCACTCCCATCTTGATTAGATCTTCTACACAGCCTAAGAACGCCTCTTTCTTTGTCTGGTCTGTAGACAGACGAGAAATGTGGAACCTTCCCCTTGGAGGGGAGTCCTTGAATTCTAGAAGATATCCATGAGTAACGATCTCTAATTCCCAGGGATTGGGAACATCTCTTGCCCAAGCCTGAGCGAAGAGAGGGAGTCTGCCCCCTACCAGATCCGGTCCCGGATCGGGGGCTACCCCTTCATGCTGTCTTAGTAGCAGCTGCAGGCTTCTTGGCCTGTTTACCCTTGTTCCAGCCCTGCAAAGGCTTCCAGGTTGCCTTGGGCTGTGAAGCGTTACCCTCTTGCTTTGCGGTTGCAGAGGTTGAAGCAGGACCGCTCCTGAAGTTGTGAAAGGAACGAAAATTAGCTTTGTTTTTAGCCTTAAAAGGCCTATCCTGCGGGAGAGCATGGCCTTTTCCCCGGTGATATCTGACATAATCTCTTTCAACTCAGGCCCGAAAAGGGTCTTTCCCTTGAAAGGGATATTTAGTAATTTTGATTTGGCCGACACATCAGCCGACCATGACTTGAAACTGCTCCCTCTACCTTAGGGACCGTCTGCCACGAGTCCCGCCTGGGGTCAGTAATGGGGAACATTTTCTTAAAAATAGAAGGGGGAACAAAAGGGACACCTGGTCTTTCCCACTCCCTGGTAACAATATCCGCAACCCTTTTAGGGATCGGAAATGCATCAGTGTATACAGGGACCTCTAGGTATTTGTCCATTTTACACAATTTACACAATTTCTCTGGAACCACCATAGGGTTACAATCATCCAGAGTGGATAAAACCTCCCTAAGCAATACGCGGCGGTGTTCTAACTTAAATTTAAATGCTAATGAATCTGAATCTGCCCGTTGAGAAACCTTTCCTGAGTCAGAAATTTCCCTCCCTCAGACATCACATCCCTCGCCCCTACTTCAGAGTGTTGTGAGGGTACGTCAGATAAACCTCCCAAAGCTTCCGACTGCTCATTATCTGTTCTTAAAACAGAGCTATCTCGCTTTGTAGGAAAAACTGGCAGTTTGGATAGAAAGGCCGTAAGGGAATTATCCATAACTGTTGCTATTTGTTGCAATGTAATAGGTGCCAATGCACTAGAGGTACTAGGTATTGCTTGCGCGGGCGTAACTGGTGGTGACACTTGGGGAGAGGAAGGTGGACTATCTTCATTACCTTCCGTCATAGAATCATCTTGGGCTACATTTTTAAGTGACACAATATGATCTTTAAATTGTATAGACACATTAGTGCACTTGGGACACATTTTGAGAGGGGGTTCCACCATGGCTACTGAACACATAGAGCAAGGCTTTTCCTTAGTGTCAGACATGTTAAACAGATTAGTATTATATTCAAGCAGGCTTGGAAAACACTTTAATCAAGTAAAATTACAATTTGAAAAAAACGGTATTGTGCCTTTAAGAAATAAAAAGCGCACACAATTTTACAAATCAGTGAAAAATGAACCAATTCTTCTAAATTTTTCACAGTATGTGCCTAATGCTTCGATATGATTGCACAACAAGTTTCAGCCTGATTAACCCCTTAATGCCCAAACCGGAGCAGCCTAAAGCCCACAACCGGTTAACAAAACTACAGCACCTTGCCACAGCAGTCTGCTGTGGCCCTACCTTCCCTTATGGATTAGTTTAGGGGAAAAAACAGCTTCTGTGAGTCCCTCAAGCAGTCTCTGGACCCTCCACGTGAAGCAGCATGAACTGTCTAAAGAAATGAACTGCGCAACAGAGGCGTGAAATTTGGGCCGCTCCCACTCCTTGAGGCCTTCAAAAATCACACTTAGGTGACTAAATTTATGCCATGTGGATAAAAAACCCCGTAATAAACACACCAAAGGTGTTTAAAAGTGTCTACCAATGAGTATTTGCTGAATAAAATAATCGATTGCCCTGTCACAGTGTCAACCAGCCTATTGAGCCCTGTTAAATAAGCCCTTTTTCTATACTAAGTCTCAGAATATGGCTTACCCTTCCTTCATGGGGATTCTTGTCAGTCTTCTAGCATTATCGTCTCTTGACTAGAAAAAAGGTGACTGAAACATACCTTAATGCAGTTAAGCCTGCAAACTGTTCCCCCCAACTGAAGTTTTCTGGTACTCCTCAGTCCTGTGTGGGAACAGCAGTGGATTTTAGTTACAACATGCTAAAATCGTTTTCCTCTCAGCAGAAATCTTCATCACTTTTCTGCCAGAGAGTAAATAGTACAAACCGGTACCATTTAAAAATAACAAACTTTTGATTGAAGATATAAAACTACAAATCTAACACCACATTCACTTTACCCTCCCGTGGAGAGACTCTACTGCTAGAGCCGGCAAAGAGAATGACTGGGGGGTGGAGCTAGGGGGGGAGCTATATGGACAGCTCTGCTGTGTGCTCTCTTTGCCACTTCCTGTAGGGAATGAGAATATCCCACAAGTAAGGATGAATCCGTGGACTGGATACACCTTGCAAGAGAAATCTTTCTTTTTTTTATATATTTATATGGGACCAGAAAACAACAATATAACCTAAAGTACCTTTGGCATAAAACCTTCTTCTCATCTCCCCCCCCCCTTCTCTCCTCCCCTTCTTTAACTTATTTCCTCTCCTACTTTTCACCCTCTTTAGAAATATCCTTCATTTCTTTATGGTCACACGGCTACGCTGATTATAGTGCCTCTAATTTATGTTATCAGTAGTGACTGTAATTTGTATTTATATTTTACTTTGACTATATTCCACAAATGTTATGTGCTAATGTTATTCATGTTATAAATGTTAAAAAACATTTAATTAAAAAAAAACTGTTTGCTGTTTGTAATTTATTTTCATTATTAAATTGTACACAGCCTTTTAAATGACCTGAGGCACTGGTTCCTACTTAGCATATGCAGGAGATCACATTATATAAACATATGAGTCTGTTATTGGCTGATAGCTGTCACATGGTACAGATGCAGAACTACATTTATCAGAAAACAATCTACTATGACTTTAAAAAGAGAAGTAGGTTTTATGGCATTTTATTTTTATTATAATAATTATATTATCATTCCTTGTAAACAAAAAATCTTTCTTTTCTTAACTCTATCCAAGATAACAATTTAAATGAAAATTTTAGTGCCTATCTTGCCGTGTGATTTAAGACAACCCCGTATTGACCAAGAGAAGTTAAAGGACTGGGGGTGGAGCACATGACAACATTTCTGACAGTGAGAATTAGTAGGAAATACAATACAAATACTGCAGTATCCAATTTAACTTATATTTAAACAACTGATTTTAAACATTTCTTTCAGGAGAAAATATTGTTTCATATAAATGACAGAAAACAAAGATTATAATATATTTGTAAAGTTGTGATAAGACCCCACTTAAATAGATTTTCTACCATTATGTTGTATAGATCTGGGAAGATTCATATTTAAGGGGCAATTATAACACTCACAGAGCTAACTGTACTAAATACTTGTTATGAATTGTTATGTGTGCCTTTAATTATACCATACGTACAGTTAATCAGAACCATTATTTATTATAATCTCTCTAAACCATTTAATATACTTTTTACAGACACGGTCAGAGCACTGGGAGATATCAGATATTGATGTAACTGGAGTGAATAAGGGACCCTTCTTCCTGAGCACAGACATTGGAGCCTGTTATCAGCATGAACTCATATGTGTTAGGTGAGTTAAATAGATATTATGCTGACTTTAATTACTGGGAAAATAGATCACTCATTAAACAAATATAAACTATTATATTTATATCTTCATCTTTTAAGTACATTTGTGTCAGTGACCGTTATAAAGAAGGAGCAACCCCCATTGAGCTGAGAAGGATGGTAAAAAATACTACTCCCCCTCTGTCCGTTTAGACAGACCATGTCCAACAACTGCCTAACCTCACCCCCTGACCTTCAACTCCACCTTCCCCCGTCCTGACCTCGCTCATGGAACATCCATAACTGCACTTATGGCTACCTTGTTCCCATGTGTGTAACACCCACAACTCAGTCATGTAGTTTACTATGATGTAGTAATGTTTACATTCGATGTCATCCTTTTTTAATTTGTGATTTACAGGTAAATACATTTAATAATACAAAACAGAAGGCATTTTTAAGTATAAAAAATGTTTTTTTTTATTGAGATGGATTATATTATAATGAATAAACAGTCTTATTTTTCTTTATTCAATTTATTTTTATGTAGACAAACACTTGAATAGTTCATATCCATCCTTCACTACAGAAAGCATCAGAATGATACCGCAATCTCCAAAAATCTTAGACACCAATGACTATTCACAAACATTGGGGATATCACAAAAGATATTAACAGACGATAGTGAATTGGCAGGAACTGGGCAGCAGTCATTATGTACAGAGAGTAATTTAGTCATCAAACAAGAGGACAACATTCATGCCTTATCTAGTGACATGATTATCCCAGAGGATAAACCACACACATTTACTGAGTTTTCAAAACATATTAAAGAAGGGAAAAGTCTTCAGTCTAGCCAAATGATTCATACAAAGGAGAAACCTTTCAAATGTACAGAATGTGAGAAAAGCTTTAGATGGAAGTCTCAGCTACTAGAACACCACAAAAATCACACAGGTGAGAAACCACACACATGTACCAAGTGCGGCAAATGTTTTACACAAATGAATCATCTGAAAAGTCATGAAAGGATTCACACAGGGGAAAAACCTTTCACATGTACACAGTGTGGAAAATGTTTTACACAAAAGAGTAGTCTGAAAACTCATGAAAGGAGTCACACAGGAGAAAAGCCTTTCACATGTACAGAGTGTGGAAAAAGTTTTACAGAAAAAATTAATCTGAAAACTCATGAAAGAAGTCACACAGGAGAAAAGCCGTTCACATGTACAGAGTGTGGAAAAGGTTTTACAGTAAAAAGTTGTCTGAAAAGTCATGAAAGGATTCACACAGGAGAAAAGCCGTTCACATGTACAGAGTGTGGAAAAAGTTTTACAGAAAAAAGTAATCTGAAAATGCATGAAAGGATTCACACAGGAGAAAAGCCTTTCACATGTACAGAGTGTGGAAAAAGTTGTATACATAAGAGTGAACTGAAAAGACATGAAAGGATTCACACAGGAGAAAAGCCTTTCACATGTACAGAGTGTGGACAAAGTTTTACACAAAATAGTGAGCTGAAAAGTCATGAAAGGAGTCACACAGGAGAAAAGCCTTTCACATGTACAGATTGCGGAAAAAGTTTTAAACAATTAAATCATCTGAAAACTCATGAAAAGAGTCACACAGGAGAAAAGTCTTTCACATGTACGGAGTGTGGGAAATGTTTTACAGAGAAGGGTAGTCTGAAAAATCATGTAAGGATTCACACAGGAGAAAAGCCGTTCACATGTACAGAGTGT
This sequence comes from Bombina bombina, assembly GCF_027579735.1. Taxonomy (NCBI): domain Eukaryota; kingdom Metazoa; phylum Chordata; class Amphibia; order Anura; family Bombinatoridae; genus Bombina; species Bombina bombina. The sequence continues at coordinate 41,137,295 of NC_069503.1, forward strand.
GGGAAATGTTTTACAGAGAAGAGTAGTCTGAAAATACATGAAAGGATTCACACAGGAGAAAAACCGTTCACATGTACAGAGTGTGGAAAAGGTTTTACACAATTAAATAATCTGAAAACTCATGAAAGGATTCATGCAGGAGAAAAGCCTTTCACATGTACAGAGTGTGGGAAATGTTTTACAGACAAGAGTAGTCTGAAAAATCATGAAAGGATTCACAAGGGAAGAAACCTTTCACATGTTTGGAAAGTGTAAAAAAGGTTTTTATTTAAATCGGGTATCACAAAACACCAAATATTTACACACAAATAAACATAATATACACAGTGTACAAACCTTTTTACAATTATCCTAAAGAGGACAAACTCTCTAAATAGAAGCATGAAAAAGGATCCTATTGTAAATAATACTTTCTAATCCCAGTTATAAAAGACCCAGATTGGAAGTGCTCTCCTGCTGTCCTTTGTTCCTCTATATATGTGCAGCTCAGTTTCTCTCATATCAATGTGATAGAATACAAACACCACACAGGAATATACAGATCTGTCCTCATACTGACCAGTTTACACAACCATTCACCACCAAAGCACCCCCAGTGTTGTTTATTAATATGTCAGTGTTAGGAGTTGCACATTTGATTTACATGGGGGAGAAAATAATTACATTTCCAGAATAAAGGAGTCTTTATATGAATAGAGTGTTAGAGAATTATATCAACAAGAATATCAGTCTCAAATGATTGACATCTGGGAGATATATTTAATGTGCACATCATGTGGATAAACCTTTTCTTATAGCAATAGATGCTTAGCATTGTACATGTTATATACTAGAGGCATTACTGAGGGGAAACTGATTTTATTTCATGAGACACAATATCAGTATCCGGTACATATGTGATCATAATTCGTTTAATTTAAATTGCAACTATAACCTACATGTATACTGGGTATGTAAAATGTATGTCATGTTCTGTAACTTGATGTTATGTCTAAATAAAAAGGGAGAAGCGATCAACCTGGGAACGAACAATAGCATAATAGCTTGTTCTATGGCTAGTTACCACCCAAGAAGCAGCCTCTTTTTGCTCAACATTTGCCTTTCACAGAGAAGAAGTTTCCTGAAGCATATCAGTCTGATCCTGACTTCACAGTACAGTCCAACCCCCAAAATACCAGGCAATCCCTCTCTGAACGAGAGAAACAGTAAAACCCCAGACGTACGTTTCGGCCTATTGTGGGCCTCGTCAGTGAGGTGAAGCCATATCCCTCTAGGCACACTGAGCAACAGGTCCACGTCTGGATACCCGCATCACACTTAGGGAGACTTCCATAAGTGTCATAATTTTCATAAATAAAAAGAGAGAAGCGCTCAACCTGGGAACGAACAATAGCATAATAGCTTGTTCTATTGCTAGTTACCACCCAAGAAGCAGCCTCTTTTTGCTCAACATGTGCCTTTCACAGAGAAGAACTTTCCTGAAGCATATCAGTCTGATCCTGACTTCACAGTACAGTCCAATCCCCAAAATACCAGGCAGTAAAACCCCAGATGTACATTTCAGCCTATTGTGGGCCTCATCAGTGAGGAGCAGCCATATCCCTCTAGGCACACTAAGCAACGGGTCCACGTCTGGATTCCCGCAGAACATGTAGGGAGACTTCCATAAGTGTCATAATTTGCATAAATAAAAAGAGAGAAGCGCTCAACCTGGGAATGAAAAATAGCATAATAGCTTGTTCTATGGCTAGTTACCACCCTAGAAGCAGCCTCTTTACGCTCATAAAGAGGCTGCTTCTTGGGTGGTAACTAGCCATAGAGCAAGCTATTATGCTATTGTTCATTCCCAGTTTGAGCACTTCTCTCTTTTTATTTATGCAAATTATGACACTCGGGGAAGTAAGTCTCCCTAAGTGTGATGCGGGAATTCAGACGTGGACCCATTGCTCAGTGTGCCTAGAGGGTTATGGCTGCACCTCACTGACAAGGCCCACAATAGGCTGAAACATACGTCTGGGGTTTTGCTGTTTCTCTCGTTCAGAGAGGGATTGCCTGGTATTTCGGGGCTGGACTGTACTGTGAAGTCAGGATCAGACTGATATGCTACAGGAAAGTTCTTCTCTGTGAAAGGCACATGTTGAGCAAAAAGAGGTGGCTTCTTGGGTGGTAACTAGCCATAGAACAAGTTATTATGCTATTGTTCTTTCCCAGGTTGAGCGCTTCTCTCTTTTTATTTATGCAAATTATGACACTCGGGGAAGTCTCCCTAAGTGTGATGCGGGAGTTTGGTAACTGGTTTTAGGAGAGGGGGTTTTCCTTTTTTCTCTCTCTCTCTCTCTCTCTCTCTCTCTCTCTCTCTCTCTCTCTCTCTCTCTCTCGTTCTCCTGCCTCTTCTTGTCATAAAGGTATTTTTGGGCACCATTTTGTGACTAGAAATTGTGTTTGTAGAGTGAATAGAAATAATTTAAAATGAGTGAACAAATTAAATTTGCATCATGGAATGTATGCCCTGCGAGGTGTTCTTATTTTGTAATATGTTTAAGCTTACATGCACTGTTGGCACGTATAAAATAAATATTTTTTTTAAAAAAAGGATATGGCTGCAGTTATGTTAACTACCCTTACAGAGGTATTATCTAAGTTACCAGTGTTACAGGGTAAACGCAGTAGGTCAGGTATTAATGTGAATACTGAATCATCTGATGCTTTATTGGCTATTTCTGATGTACCCTCACAGGGCTCAGAGTTGGGGGTCAGGGAATTGTTGTCTAAGGGAGAACTTTCAGACTCAGGAAATATGTTACCTCAGACAGATTCGGACGTCATGTCCTTTAAATTTAAGCTTAAACACCTCCGTTTGTTACTTCGGGAGGTTTTAGCGACTCTGGATGATTGTGACCCTATTGTGATACCACCAGAGAAATTGTGTAAAATGGACAAATATCTAGAGGTACCTACTTACACGGATGTTTTTCCGGTTCCTAAAAGAATTTCAGAAATTTTAAAGAAGGAATGGGACAGACCAGGTATACCATTCTCCACCCCTCCTAATTTCAAGAAAATGTATCCCATATCAGACACCATTCGGGACTCTTGGCAGTCGGTCCCTAAGGTGGAGGGAGCTATTTCTACCCTGGCTAAGCGTACAACTATACCTATTCAAGACAGTTGTGCTTTCAAAGACCCTATGGATAAGAAGTTAGAGGGTCTTCTAAAGAAATGATTTATTCATCAGGGTTTCCTTCTACAACCAACAGCTTGCATTGTTCCAGTTACTACAGCAGCAGCTTTTTGGTTTGATGCTCTAGAAGAGTCTCTGAAGGTTGAGACCCCTTTATGCCGCCTTTCAGATTGCTAAATTGGCGGCGAAAAATGCAGGATTTGCCATTTTAGCACATAGAGCGTTATGGTTAAAATCGCGGTCTGCTGATGTGTCATCTAAATCTAAGCTCTTAGATATTCCTTTCAAAGGGAAGACACTATTCGGGCCTGAGTTGAAGGAAATAATTTCTGACATTACTGGAGGTAAAGGTCACGCTTGGGCAAGAGATGTTCAGCACCCCTGGGCACTGGAAATTGTGACCCACGGGTATCAAGTAGAATTCAAGGATTTTCTCCCAGGAGGGAGATTTCTTCTTTCACGATTGTCTGTAGACCAGATAAAAAGAGAGGCTTTCTTACGTTGTGTAAAAGACCTCTCCACTATGGGAGTAATTTGTCCCGTTCCAAGAATAGAACAGGGACAGGGATTTTACTCAAATCTTTTCGTAGTTCCCAAAAAAGAGGGAAAAATATTTTGATTCAGGCATCAAGTTATCATCTGACGAAGCTTCATACAGACACAGTGTTGTCTTTTCTGAGAACTCACGGATGGAAGGTGAACCTAGAAAAGAGTTCACTAGTTCCACGGACAAGGGTTCCATTCTTGAGAACTCTAATAGACTCAGTAGGCATGAAGATATTTCTGACGGAGGTCAGAAAATCAAAGATTCTAAATACTTGCCGAGCCCTTCACTCCAATCCTCGGCCATCAGCGGCTCAGTGTATGGAGGTAATTGGATTGATGGTAGCAGCAATGGACATCATTCCGTTTGCTCGTTTTCATCTCAGACCACTGCAGCTGTGCATGCTCGGACAGTGGAATGGGGACTATGCGAATTTATCTCCTCAGATAAATCTGGATCAAGAGACCAGAGACTCTCTTCTTTGGTGGTTGTTGCCGGATCATCTGTCCCAGGGGATGTGTTTCCACAGACTCAAGTGGAGTCTCTACTTCCAATCAATATTCTGGAATTAAGAGCAATATTCAATGTGCTTCAGGCATGGCCTCAGTTGGCTTCAGCCAAATTCATCAGATTCCAGTCAGACAATATAACGACTGTGGTTTATATCAATAATCAGGGAGGAACGAGGAGTTCCTTGCCGATGATAGAAGTATCCAAGATAATTTGATGGGCAGAGGCCCACTCTTGTGCTTACCTGATAAATGTATTTATTTTACGATATGACGAGTCCACGGCCCGCCCTGTCATTTTTAAGACAGGTATATTTTATTTTTTGTTAAACTTTAGTCACCTCTGCACCTTTTGGCTTTTTTTTTCTCTTCCTAACTTCGGTCAAATGACTGGATTGGGTGGGAAGGGAGGATCTATATATACAGCTCTGCTGTGGTGCTCTTTGCCACTTCCTGTTAGCAGGAGGATAAATGGACTCATCATATCGTAAAAGAAAAAAAATTAATCAGGTAAGCATACATTTCCTTTTTTACCTCTGTGATTACCTTGTATCTAAGCCTTTGTAAATTTCCCCCCTTTCTCAGTGCTGAATGAAGTAATTCTCTCTGGATTGGACATCACCCACACAACTTTTTTTTTTCCATCCTCTTATAGCAGTCGATCCAAGTCTATAACCGTGTGAGACATACATCGATGTACTTAAGTCTTTCTAACTTTTTTTGTGAAATAAGAGGATTGAAAGTGTATACCTACCCATATTGAACCTGAGTCCGGGATTATATTATTTTATTATGTTTTTATCATGTTCCTAATTTGTTTGTTTTTTTATTTGTTTTTTTTTTATTATTATTTTTGTAGCCAAGAAGATATAACAGTATGGTTTTGCAAAAAGAAAACAGCAAAGTAACAATGTAGAGGTGCCATGTATAACACACAAAAGACAGTGTACCATATACATTAAATACATCATTAATATAGACTTTTGTATCACAGTCTGTTAGGTCTGATAACCAATTTCAAAAAGAAAAAAAAGAAAAGAGCAACTTTTTCCCTTTGAACATTACAAGTTCTGTATTGGCATTTTTCTCTCTATATAAAATATAAACCAAAAAACGAGACACACAAAATAGTACAACCGGACGTACAAGACAACAAAACCAAAATTAAAACCAGGAACAAAACAAAACAAAATCAAAACAAAAAAAAAACAAAAAAAGTAGTCCCCCCTACTTTCATCTGATATATCCTCTCAAATAAATTGCCACTCTCCTCTTAGATTAGCTTCTAATATGAAAAGGGAGTTCTTGAAAGGTTGAAGAACCAATTTTTGGGTTTCCTGTGTTAATGTCTTGATAAGTGTCCCCCCACTTATTAACAAAAGACTTGATATTATTATCTATCTGTACCTGTACTGAAGCTTGTTCTAAAAACATTTGATATATTATCCCGTTTTTGAATTCAGAAAATGTAGGTTCTTTACTAGACTGCCAATATTTTAAAATAAGTTTCCTACCAATCAGAACAGCCGTGTTTATTAATAGATAATTTGGACCTGCTTCCTCCTGGGTCAACAACAAAAAATACTGCATATTTATCTACATGGAAATATTGTTCCAAAATTTTAGTAGCCCAAAATGAGATTTTCCCCCAAAACCTTTGTATTACTGGGCATGACCAAAAAAGGTGGATCATGTCCGCTGCATAAACTTTACATTTATTACATACTATTTTCCTACTAAGTTTATCCCAGCGGGCATGCCAACCAGGTGTGTAATAACATTGGAAAAGAATCTTCACCTGTTGTTCCCTAAAGTATTCTCCCCTCATCGCTTTTACCACCCTGGCCCCTGAATTCTTCATTAAATCTAATTCAACTTGGTTTCTACAAAATTGATTCCATTTTAGTTCCAGGTATCTCAGGTTACTTTGTTCTTGAGTCATCGATAAAGCTTGGTATGAGTATGAAATGGAGAATTTTCCTGCCTGGAAAAGACTAATTATCTGAGTATATCATTATCCCACTCTATTGACTTCATTTTCTTACACTGTTCAGCATAATGTCGCAGTTGCATATAAGAGAAGAAGAGATGGTTTGGGATATTAAACTCTGTTTTACAGTCATCAAAGGTTTTAATACAGTTGTCTTCTCTTTTAAAAAGCTGTGAGATATAGTTTATCCCCAAGTCTGACCATGCCTTGAATCTAGCAGAGTCATATCCCTCCTCAAATTCAGGATTACCTCTGATCACTAAAAAGGATGACCCTCTATAATTTATCCCTATTCTAAAACAGAATTTGCGCCAAGCCCGTATTGGTTGATTTATAATTAAGAGCCCTTTAATTTCTCTGGGGATTAATTTCGGGGGCATATGTGTCAGAGCTTTAAGAGCATAAGGGGCTGCTAAGGCTCCTTCTATTCAGAGAAAGGAGAAGTGACCCCTATCAGAAAACCAATCCCAAACAAATTTTAGGTTAGATGCTATATTATATAGTTCAAAATCTGGTACAGCCATACCTACGGCCTCTTTCCTTGCAAACATCCGCTTGAGTGCTATCCTTGGATTTTTATTCCCCCAAATAAATTGTGTTATTAGTTTATTAATTAGCACTCGATCTTTCCTCAATAATAGTAATGGTATAGCCTGAAATATATAAATGAATTTTGGCAGGGAAACCATTTTGATTAAATGAATTCGGCCTGATAATGATAGGGGCAGTTTCCTCCACCTCTCTAAATCTTCCTTAAATTATAAAATAGCTGGTACAAAATTTAAACTATACCATCTCTTTGAGTCGGGTGAGAATTTTATCCCTAAATATGTGATATGATCTTTAGCCTCCTTAAATGGAATTGCTGGTGAGTCTTTCAATTTGATAGGCCACATGAGTTCAGATTTTTCTTTGTTAATCGCAAAGCCAGTAAAGGCTTGAAAGGAATCTAGGGCCTCAATAATTATAGGTAGATTATACTTAAGGTTTTGAACAAAAATGAGAAGATCATCTGCATAAATAGCCTGATTAATTCTATGTCCTTCAATATTAATCCCTACCAATTTTTGCCTGAAAAGTATTGCTAGGGGCTCTAAGGCCAAATTAAAAAGGAGGGGGATAGTGGACATCCTTGTCTTGTCCCTCGATATAGAATAAATTTGTCTGACATAAGAAAATTAACACTTAAGATCGCCCCTGGGTTTGAGTAGAGGAAAGCAATAGTCTGGGAGAATTTGCCATAAATACTAAAATTGGAAATAGTCGTAAACATATGATCCCATAATAGCGAATCAAACGCTTTTTGAGTATCTATCGAGATAACCGCAGCATCTTCTGTTATCTCTACTCCCCTTTCCTTCTTTAGTTCACAATAGTTAATCTCTATCTCTAATTTCCTTAGATTTTTAATGATTGTCTTTCCTTTAATATTTAATAAATCCAGTTTGATCTGGGTGAATCAATGTACCTATCACTGTTTGAAGTCTATTTGCTAATATATGTATGATAATTGTATAATCGGCGTTTAACAGAGAGATAGGCCTATATGAATCCATTGATTCTCTGTTTTTACCTTGTTTATAAATTAGTATTATTCTAGATTCCGTAAAGCAATTTGAAAGTGTTTTATTTTCTAAAAAAAAAAAAAATTAAAAACTTTATATAGTATAGGGGTAATTTCATCGACAAGAATTTTATATAATTCACCTGGGAGGTCATCCGGTCCTGGAACTTTATTTAGCTTTAATTTGGTTATAGATTTTTTAATCTCCTCTTCCGTTATTGGGGAATTTAAAGAGTCAAGATCCTCTTTAGCTATTTGGGGAAGTTTAACCCTATTCCAAAACAGATCTTTCTTTTGCTGATCTATAGATTGGTCTTGATATAACCGTTTGAAATATTGCAAAAATTCCTCTAAGATATCTTGAGGAAGTGTACATGTTTTGTGTTTAGTTTTAATTAAAGATATGGTATTATTCGTTTTTCGTGTGTTTACCAATCTGGCCAAGAATTTTCCTATCTTATTTCCAAATTGCATATAATTACTATTTCTCTTTAGCTCATGCTGTGTTTCTTTTAAAATATGCCAACTATCTCTTTGTTTTTTAGCTTCTAGGTATTCTTGCCAATTACTTTCACTATTATCAATAGCATATTTTTGATACTTATTTGTAATTTGTTTAGTGATTTGGATCCAATAGGAGTCATTTTTCCTCTTTAGTTTTATTACATGCGCTAGGATCTCTCCCCTTATTACCACCTTAAAGGCTTGCCAAATAATTTCTAGATTTGATACTGAGCCTTTATTTCTATTATAATAAGTGCTCCATTTATCTATCAAGAATCTTCAAAATTTTATGTTATTATATAAGTATATTGGAAAATAGAATCTATTATTTACCGGTTTTGGCTTGTTAATTATCATAGAAAATAAAATTGTGGTGTGATCTGAAATAGTAATTGGCATAATTTCTGCTTTTTTTGCTAAAGAGAAAAGTTTATCACTAATTAGAAACATGTCAATACGTGACAAAGATTTATGTGCTTTGGATAAGCAAGTAAATTCTTTGCTATCAGGATATATATTTCTCCAGATGTCCAATAAACCCAGATTAAAGCAAAATTTCTTAAACGTTTTGGTAACTTTACACCCTGACAGCGCCTCTTTCCCCTTCCGGCTCCTATCTAGAGCTCCAGAAGCTACCAGATTCAAATCACCCCCAAGAATTATATTTTGATTATAGTCCAATAATTTAACTTGTAAAAACTCCCAAAATTAGTTTTTCTTTATATATATTACATAATACTATTCTTTTTGAACCTAATTCTAACTCAAGTATAATAAACCTCCCTTTTTGGTCAATTTCCCGTATCAATATTTTATATTTTAAGGTCTTTCTGAAGACTATAGCTACCCCTCTCTTTCGCTGTGAACCTGCCGAATATACTACTTCCCCTACCCAGCCCCATTTAAGTTTTTGACTTTCCAACTCATTTAAATGAGTCTCTTGCAGTAGATCAATATCTATTTTAAGCTTATTTAAATGTTGTAATATTGCTTTCCTTTTAACTGGGGAAGTAAACCCTCCCACATTCCAAGATCCAAATCTACAAGCCTCCACCAATATTAGTCTTTATTTTCCTAGTTCTAGCACAGAGATAATAAAGAGGTAGGGGGGATAGGAAAAAAAAAAACACACAACAACATAGCCCTCCTTGTTCACACCCCAATTTACCATAACATTTGTAATTACATTTATTAGCAATCCCTAATAGTATAGTTAGCATCCTAATATACCTGCCTACAATGATAAACCTATAATCGCTACCTGAGCACCTCACCTTTGCTCAATTCTCAAAAAGTTTTCCAAATCTTGAGGATTCTCAAAAGTCCTGAACCCTTCCTTAGTCTGGATACTAATTCTGGCCGGATATAGAAGCCTGACTACCCTCCCTTCCTGAATCAGACGTGAGCAAATTGTAGCACAGAGCTTCCTCTTATTAGAGGTCTCATATGCGAAATCCTAAAAAATTAATATTTTCCTATTTTGAAAAAGCACTTCTTTCTGTGATCTAAATGCTTGTAAGATCTTAACTTTTTCTTGAAAGTTTAGGTATTTAATAATAATTGGTCTTGGTCTATTTTTGCCATCTTCCTGATTCCTTAAAGTGCCTATCCTGTGTGCTCTCTCTACTGTGAAAGTGCAATTTGACTCAGTAATGTTTAATAAAGAGGGTAGTTGTATTGATGCAAAGTGTATTAGATCCTTCTCAGATAATGCTTCCGAGACTCCAATCACTCTTACATTGTTCCTCCTTGACCTGTTCTCTAGATCTTCCACCTTCTCACTTAGAAATTTAACTTGTTTTTGAATATATACTAAATCTTTATCTTTCTCTATGTCCCTATCCTCTAAATCTGAGATACGCTGTTCTGCTAATCCAATTCTAGTTATCATCTGCTTAATCTCTTTTGATAATGTGTCTACACTCGTCTGGATTGCCTCAAATTTGTGTAAGAAAAGCTCACTCATTTGTTTCAGTAATTCAGAGCTGTTACTTAGATCTACCGTACTATCCTGCGGAGGCTCCTGGCTGTTTTCAATGCGGCGCCTAATTGTCCTTTTATCTTGCTGCCTTCTACCCGCCATATTTACTGCTCTGTTATTGGGGGGGGGGGAGAGAGAAATGTATCCATAAAGGATGGTTGCAGAGGAATTTAATCCTTCTGTTTGGCCCTATAACTTAATTCTGATAGCTTAGCCTTAAATATGAGATTATAATTTGTTTATATCCCACTTCTGAACTGGAAACACTAGAGAATCTAATTCCTGTTAAACAGTTTAAGAGGAAAATACATGCATCGGATCACTTATGACTCTATTTAAGTATGCTATAAAAAGGTTATCAAAAATAGCAGTTTTTACATTCTTAAATCAGGGAAGGGAAGGGGTGATAAGGAAGAGGAGCAAAAAGTAAAAACAATACTCAAGTAAGTTCACTTAGAAAGCACCAAGTCCCGCTGTTATTTAATTCTTTCCAGACTTTTTTAAGAGTAGCGAGAGGTAAGAGCCCACTTCTGCTTTTCTCTTTCCTTTGATATCAACTCAGCAGATATGGTGTAGATCTTTATGAAGCCAGACCCAAGATATCCAGGCTATAGAGAGAAAAAACAAGAGACCACCACATGTGTGTATCTGCAACTCCCCACTTCGTCCCAGTATTGCAATACCCAGGGTACTCACACATTTATTAGGCACTCTGTCGTGCCACTAGATACAGGCTGGACCTTCAGCAGCAGCAGCCCAGCTCGCTGTTTTCCACAGTTATCAGTGACCCCAGCTCACGTCAGACGGAGATGATGAAGGGAAGCCATATGTATATAAAAAGAAGCAGAGAATACAAGATACATGTGTGAATCTATTTATGCACGTCTGTTATTTAGAGCTGAGCTAACACAGGGTGCTCACAAAAGTAGCGGCACGTTAATGTGCCTAACAAGGCAGGCTGGGCCTTTAACAGCAGTCCAGCTCGCTGTTTCCAGAATAGACGCCACTTGACCTCATAAAGGATGAGAAGAAAAACAGGCATATGCCACCCATGTGTGGATCCATAAAAAAAGTCACAATTACTGAGATAAAAAATGAAGTGCAGGGTACTCACAAACATTGTGGCACCAATGTGCCAAGTTATACAAGCTGGACCTTTTACAGCAGCCCAGCTCGCTGCTTAACCCCTGCGTTCCTTGTTGGTAATGCTGATTAAGATTCGTTTTTTTGGGGGGGGGTTTTAGGCTTAAAGGTCTATATTATGGGACCTTTTCTATTAGGTACTTAAATATATGAATCATATTAAAAAAAGATTGAGGCGTGCACAGTATGGGCCATGACACAGTTAACTCAGCTCCACAGATCCTATTTAATTATAAGGGGGTTTAAAACTGCATATCTAGTGCAGCAAAATAGCTCCACACTTCCAAAAATTGGAACCAGCTCCCGGTAAGTGTGCATGAGAGGAGGAGCAGCATACAAGGCAGTGAACACAGTACACAACAATGCAGTGGAGCGAGCATAGAAAGAAAATAGGACAACTTTTCACTATACCTTGTACCGCCTCCTCCCCCTCACACACTCCACCTAAGGAGCTGGACTAGTACGCCTGTGAGTTTGGACTACTAGGTGAGTCCTTATCCCGCCGACTGTGGATCCCGGCAAACAATCAGCCCCCTCCTAGCGGCCCCACTTGTATCGGACTGTACCCTCTGCGAGATCGCCTGTTCAGTGGCGTCTCGCTCAGCCCGTCTTTGGCGCCGTTTTCATGCCCCTATGTCACGCGTACGTTAGTGCATGAAGGTCCTAATTTGTTTTTAATAAATAATTATATTATATATTGGTCCTTTGGTGTGACTCTCACTCCATCTAACATAAACTGTGTGCAGAATTATTAGGCAAATTAGTATTTTGACCACATCATCCTCTTTATGCATGTTGTCTTACTCCAAGCTGTATAGGCTCGAAAGCCTACTACCAATTAAGCATATTAGGTGATGTGCATCTCTGTAATGAGAAGGGGTGTGGTCTAATGACATCAACACCCTATATCAGGTGTGCATAATTATTAGGCAACTTCCTTTCCTTTGGCAAAATGGGTCAAAAGAAGGACTTGACAGGCTCAGAAAAGTCAAAAATAGTGAGATATCTTGCAGAGGGATGCAGCACTCTTAAAATTGCAAAGCTTCTGAAGCGTGATCATCTAACAATCAAGCGTTTCATTCAAAATAGTCAACAGGGTCGCAAGAAGCGTGTGGAAAAACCAAGGCGCAAAATAACTGCCCATGAACTGAGAAAAGTCAAGCGTGCAGCTGCCAAGATGCCACTTGCCACCAGTTTGGCCATATTTCAGAGCTGCAACATCACTGGAGTGCCCAAAAGCACAAGGTGTGCAATACTCAGAGACTTGGCCAAGGTAAGAAAGGCTGAAAGACGACCACCACTGAACAAGACACAAAAGCTGAAACGTCAAGACTGGGCCAAGAAATATCTCAAGACTGATTTTTCTAAGGTTTTATGGACTGATGACATGAGAGTGAGTCTTGATGGGCCAGATGGATGGGCCCGTGGCTGGATTGGTAAAGGGCAGAGAGCTCCAGTCCGACTCAGACGCCAGCAAGGTGGAGGTGGAGTACTGGTTTGGGCTGGTATCAAAGATGAGCTTGTGGGGCCTTTTCGGGTTGAGGATGGAGTCAAACTCAACTCCCAGTCCTACTGCCAGTTTCTGGAAGACACCTTCTTCAAGCAGTGGTACAGGAAGAAGTCTGCATCCTTCAAGAAAAACATGATTTTCATGCAGGACAATGCTCCATCACACGCGTCCAAGTACTCCACAGCGTGGCTGGCAAGAAAGGGTATAAAAGAAGAAAATCTAATGACATGGCCTCCTTGTTCACCTGATCTGAACCCCATTGAGAACCTGTGGTCCATCATCAAATGTGAGATTTACAAGGAGGGAAAACAGTACACCTCTCTGAACAGTGTCTGGGAGGCTGTGGTTGCTGCTGCACGCAATGTTGATGGTGAACAGATCAAAACACTGACAGAATCCATGGATGGCAGGCTTTTGAGTGTCCTTGCAAAGAAAGGTGGCTATATTGGTCACTGATTTGTTTTTGTTTTGTTTTTGAATATCAGAAATGTATATTTGTGAATGTTGAGATGTTATATTGGTTTCACTGGTAAAAATAAATAATTTAAATGGGTATATATTTGTTTTTTGTTAAGTTGCCTAATAATTATGCACAGTAATAGTCACCTGCACACACAGATATCCCCCTAAAATAGCTATAACTAAAAACAAACTAAAAACTACTTCCAAAAATATTCAGCTTTGATATTAATGAGTTTTTTGGGTTCATTGAGAACATGGTTGTTGTTCAATAATAAAATTAATCCTCAAAAATACAACTTGCCTAATAATTCTGCACTCCCTGTATACCCAACCGGATATAATCTCCAAGATTTTGATAGCGAAAGTCCGGAAATACACAAACAGGATAAGGCACAACATCCGGTTACGATGTCTACCGGATGTGGTGTAACCTGGGGATCGACTTCCGGTTGGGCATATGGTTAAGGGAGGCAGAAGTTAAAACAGATGGAGTATCACATCCGGGGAACTAATAAGTTTTTGGCGCAACTTTTAAGATACAGCAATTGGCTGGGTGACCCTATTTAAGGTACGATTTTCATTAAGCCGTTATCAGTCTTGAGAAAGGTCCTGTTCTAGGACTGAAACGTGTAGGCACTACTGGTATTACGGCTCAGGTTCCATTCATTGGTAAGCATAATACTTATTTTATTTCAGATAGTAGCGATATTGCACTATGTTTGTCATTTCTTCATAGGACATCGAAAGACACTCTACACTCTGAGAAATTATATCCAAAAGATCGTTGCAGATTACTTCCTTTTAGGATATCACTTATTTTGGGATTATACAAGTAACTTTACACAGTTAAAGAACGTTCACACTTTTTTCACAAAGACTTTCAAGTGACTCATTTTATTTATATTTTTAGGTGTACACCTTATTTTTGTTAACGGACACTTCACCTCTACTTTTTTGGACCAGTATTTTTTATATTTTAACACTTTTTATTTTTTTTACCACTTTTTATATCATTTTCTTTTTTTACGGACTCACCAATTTACATATTTTGGACACATTCTGGACACTTACTTTGGACATTTTTTGGACATTATTGTATTTATTCATTTATTTTGGACATAAACTGTAACATCCCATTCTATTAGATTCACACCCTATTTGGGACCTTATGTGGCACGTAGTACAATCTAATCTTGTATAGCTATTCTGAACTTTAATCTTCTTATATAGGCATCTTAGGTTACTAACCACATAGATATCGTCTTTATTAATTACATAATTACATAGCTATCGATTTGCCTATTGTTTATTTTAAAAGAAATTTTAAATTCTTTCCATTTTTATCCATTGTGAACATTGCTTTTCTAATATGAAAATTGTTTTTTAATGTGGAACTTACTTTTTTAAATTGTATTTGAATTAAATTTACTTATTTTAAATTTATTTTATTTTCGTAATACCTATAGATTCCACCTTTAGCAGATTATCCCCCCTAAGGGGTTATATTAGCGCTTCTCCATTGCTAATTTGTCTGTTTTACCCACCAATCCCCAGCTAGCCCCCAATAGTGCAGGATATGTACATATTGATGTCAACAAAGGATACAAAGAAAAACAGTTAATTTAAAAATAGATGTTAATTTAAGGGTACAGTCTACTCCAGAAAGTTTATTGTTTAAAAAACAAACAAAGATAATCCCTTTATTACCCATTTACCAGTTTTGCATAACCAACACTGTTATATTATTATACTTTTTACCTCTGTGATTACCTTGTATCTAAGCGTTTGTAAACTGCCCCCTATCTCAGTGCTTTTGACAGAGTTGCATTTTAGCTAATCCACAGGAGTGAGAACAATGTTATCTATATTGCACATATGAATTAGCACTGTGTAGCTGTGAAAAAAACTGTCAAAATACACTGAGATAAGAGGCGGCCTTCAAGGGCTTAGAAAATAGCATATGAGCCTACCTAGGTTTAGTTTTCAACAAAGAATACCAAGAGGACAAAGCAAATTTAATGATAAAAGTAAATTGGAAATTTGTTTAAATTGACATGACTCATGTAAGTTTAACTTTCTTATCCCTTTTTAAGGAGTTAACACCCTGTGCACCTCACTCTGTTAGTGAAGGGGTTAAGCACTGAGAAGCTTTCTGTGCTAGTGAAGCCTAGGGGTTAATACAAAGTGCAGCTCTCTTCTCAGTGCTAGTGAAAGTGCTAATATATATTGTGTAGCTTTATGTATATAGTGCAGCTGTAGTGCACTAGTAGAGGATATGACAGTGACAATGGGCTCAGTGCTAGTGAAAGTGCTAATATATATTGTGTAGCTTTATGTATATAGTGTAGCTGTAATGCACTAGTAGAGGATATGACAGTAACAATGTGCTCAGTGCCAGTAAAAGTGCTAATATATATTGTGTAGCTTTATGTATATAGTGCAGCTGTAGTGCACTAGTAGAGGATATGACAGTGACAATGTGCTCAGTGCTAGTGAAAGTGCTAATATATATTGTGTAGCTTTATGTATATAGTGTAGCTGTAATGCACTAGTAGAGGATATGACAGTGACAATGTGCTCAGTGCTAGTGAAAGTGCTAATATATATTGTGTAGCTTTATGTATATAGTGTAGCTGTAATGCACTAGTAGAGGATATGACAGTGACAATGTGCTCAGTGCTAGTGAAAGTGCTAATATATATTGTGTAGCTTTATGTATATAGTGTAGCTGTAATGCACTAGTAGAGGATATGACAGTGACAATGGGCTCAGTGCTAGTGAAAGTGCTAATATATATTGTGTAGCTTTATGTATATAGTGTAGCTGTAATGCACTAGTAGAGGATATGACAGTGACAATGTGCTCAGTGCTAGTGAGAGTGCTAATATATATTGTGTAGCTTTATGTATATAGTGTAGCTGTAATGCACTAGTAGAGGATATGACAGTGACAATGGGCTCAGTGCTAGTGAAAGCGCTAATATATATTGTGTGGCTTTATGTATATAGTGCAGCTGTAATGCACTAGTAGAGGATATGACAGTGACAATGTGCTCAGTGCTAGTGAAAGTGCTAATATATATTGTGTAGCTGTAATGCACTAGTAGGGGATATGACAGTGACAATGTGCTCAGTGCTAGTGAAAGTGCTAATATATATTGTGTAGCTTTATGTATATAGTGTAGCTGTAATGCACTAGTAGAGGATATGACAGTGACAATGTGCTCAGTGCTAGTGAAAGTGCTAATATATATTGTGTAGCTTTATGTATATAGTGTAGCTGTAATGCACTAGTAGAGGATATGACAGTGACAATGTGCTCAGTGCTAGTGAAAGTGCTAATATATATTGTGTAGCTTTATGTATATAGTGTAGCTGTAATGCACTAGTAGAGGATATGACAGTGACAATGGGCTCAGTGCTAGTGAAAGTGCTAATATATATTGTGTAGCTTTATGTATATAGTGCAGCTGTAATGCACTAGTAGAGGATATGACAGTGACAATGTGCTCAGTGCTAGTGAAAGTGCTAATATATATTGTGTAGCTTTATGTATATAGTGTATCTGTAATGCACTAGTAGAGGATATGACAGTGACAATGGGCTCAGTGCTAGTGAAAGTGCTAATATATATTGTGTAGCTTTATGTATATAGTGTAGCTGTAATGCACTAGTAGAGGATATGACAGTGACAATGTGCTCAGTGCTAGTGAAAGTGCTAATATATATTGTGTAGCTTTATGTATATAGTGTAGCTGTAATGCACTAGTAGAGAATATGGCAGTGACAATGGGCTCAGTGCTAGTGAAAGTGCTAATATATATAGTGTAGCTTTATGTATATAGTGTAGCTGTAATGCACTAGTAGAGGATATGATAGTGACAATGTGCTCAGTGCTAGTGAAAGTGCTAATATATATTGTGTAGCTTTATGTATATAGTGTAGCTGTAATGCACTAGTAGAGGATATGACAGTGACAATGAGCTCAGTTACTAATTTTATGAATTTGCAGCATTTAAACAATGTTAAAAAGCATCCAATTTGTCTTTGAAATGGTTGCATATTTTATTTTGTCTGATTGGCTGCTGATTAACATGTGACTTCTCTGCATGTATTCTGGGAGATGTAGTTCAGTATTGAACTGCTCTTTTTTCCCCTCCCATTTACTTCCTGTGCAGCTGCTGCTGGGTGAGTGAATCAGGCTGTGTGTATTGTGTGATAAACGTTTTAGTCACTTTCTGGTCTTCTTAAATAGTTTATAATTGTTATAAATGTTGTTGTTATGTTAATGCATTTTATTCACCTGCTTGTGCCAGGCAATGGGAAAGTAAGTGCTGTTTAACTTACAGTGTGCAGCTCTCTGTGCTAGTGAAGGGTTAATACACACTGTGCTGCTCTCTGTGCTAGTGAAGGGTTAATACACACTGTGCTGCTCTCTGTGCCAGTGAAGGGGTTAATACACACTGTGCTGCTCTCTGTGCCAGTGAAGGGGTTAATACACAGTGTGCTGCTCTCTGTGCTAGTGAAGGGGTTAATACACACTGTGCTGCTCTCTGTGCCAGTGAAGGGGTTAATACACAGTGTGCTGCTCTCTGTGCTAGTGAAGGGTTAATACATACTGTGCTGCTCTCTGTGCTAGTGAAGGGTTAATACACACTGTGCTGCTCTCTGTGCTAGTGAAGGGTTAATACACACTGTGCTACTCTCTGTGCTAGTGAAGGGTTAATACACACTGTGCTGCTCTCTGTGCCAGTGAAGGGTTAATACACACTGTGCTGCTCTCTGTGCTAGTGAAGGGTTAATACACACTGTGCTGCTCTCTGTGCCAGTGAAGGGTTAATACACACTGTGCAGCTCTCTGTGCTAGTGAAGGGTTAATACACACTGTGCAGCTCTCTGTGCCAGTGAAGGGTTAATACACACTGTGCTGCTCTCTGTGCCAGTGAAGGGTTAATACACACTGTGCTGCTCTCTGTGCTAGTGAAGGGTTAATACACACTGTGCTGCTCTCTGTGCTAGTGAAGGGTTAATACACACTGTGCTTCTCTGTGCCAGTGAAGGATTAATTCACACTATGCTGCTCTCTGTGATAGTGAAGGGTTAATACACACTGTGCTGCTCTCTGTGCTAGTGAAGGGTTAATACACACTGTGTTACTCTCTGTGCTGGTGAAGGGTTAATACACACTGTGTAGCTCTCTGTGCTAGTGAAGGGGGTTAATTCACACTATGCTGCTCTCTGTGCTAGTGAAGGGTTAATACACACTGTACTGCTCCCTTTCCTAGTGAAGGGTTAATACACACTGTGCTGCTCTCTGTGCTAGTGAAGGGTTAATACACACTGTGCTGCTCTCTGTGCCAGTGAAGGGGTTAATACACACTGTGCTGCTCTCT
Organism: Bombina bombina; assembly: GCF_027579735.1. Classification (NCBI taxonomy): domain Eukaryota; kingdom Metazoa; phylum Chordata; class Amphibia; order Anura; family Bombinatoridae; genus Bombina; species Bombina bombina. The sequence continues at coordinate 41,156,075 of NC_069503.1, forward strand.
GTGCCAGTGAAGGGGTTAATACACAGTGTGCTGCTCTCTGTGCTAGTGAAGGGGTTAATACACACTGTGCTGCTCTCTGTGCCAGTGAAGGGGTTAATACACAGTGTGCTGCTCTCTGTGCTAGTGAAGGGTTAATACATACTGTGCTGCTCTCTGTGCTAGTGAAGGGTTAATACACACTGTGCTGCTCTCTGTGCTAGTGAAGGGTTAATACACACTGTGCTACTCTCTGTGCTAGTGAAGGGTTAATACACACTGTGCTGCTCTCTGTGCCAGTGAAGGGTTAATACACACTGTGCTGCTCTCTGTGCTAGTGAAGGGTTAATACACACTGTGCTGCTCTCTGTGCCAGTGAAGGGTTAATACACACTGTGCAGCTCTCTGTGCTAGTGAAGGGTTAATACACACTGTGCAGCTCTCTGTGCCAGTGAAGGGTTAATACACACTGTGCTGCTCTCTGTGCCAGTGAAGGGTTAATACACACTGTGCTGCTCTCTGTGCTAGTGAAGGGTTAATACACACTGTGCTGCTCTCTGTGCTAGTGAAGGGTTAATACACACTGTGCTTCTCTGTGCCAGTGAAGGATTAATTCACACTATGCTGCTCTCTGTGATAGTGAAGGGTTAATACACACTGTGCTGCTCTCTGTGCTAGTGAAGGGTTAATACACACTGTGTTACTCTCTGTGCTGGTGAAGGGTTAATACACACTGTGTAGCTCTCTGTGCTAGTGAAGGGGGTTAATTCACACTATGCTGCTCTCTGTGCTAGTGAAGGGTTAATACACACTGTACTGCTCCCTTTCCTAGTGAAGGGTTAATACACACTGTGCAGCTCTCTGTGCTAGTGAAGGGTTAATACACACTGTGTTGCCCTCAGTGCTAGTGAAGGGTTAATACACACTGTGCTGCTCTCTGTGCTGGTGAAGGGTTAATACACACTGTGCAGCTCTCTGTGCTGGTGAAGGGTTAATACACACTGTGCAGCTCTCTGTGCTGGTGAAGGGTTAATACACACTGTGCTGCTCTCTGTGCTGGTGAAGGGTTAATACACACTGTGCTGCTCTCTGTGCTGGTGAAGGGTTAATACACACTGTGCTGCGCTCTGTGCTAGTGAAGGGTTAATACACACTGTGCTGCTCTCTGCTAGTGAAGGGTTAATACACACTGTGCTGCTCTCTGTGCTAGTGAAGGGTTAATACACACGGTGCTGTTTTCTGTGCTAGTGAAGGGTTAATACACACTGTGCTGCTCTGTGTTATTGAAGGGTTAATACACACTGTGCTGCTCTCTGTACTAGTGAAGGGTTAATACACACTGTGCTGCTCTGTTAGTGAAGGGTTAATACACACTGTGCTGCTCTCTGTACTAGTGAAGGGTTAATACACACTGTGCTGCTCTCTGTGCTAGTGAAGGGTTAATACACACTGTGCTGCTCTCATTGCCAGTAAAGGGTTAATACACACTGTGTTGCTCTCATTACCAGTAAAAGGTTAATACTTTGTTGCTCTCTGTGCCAGTAAAGGGTTAATACACACTGTGTTGCTCTCTGTACCAGTGAAGGGTTAATACACACTGTGCAGCTCTCTGTGCTAGTGAAGGGCTAATACACACTGTGCTGCTTTCTGTGCTAGTGAAGGGTTAATACACACTGTGCAGCTCTCTGTGCTAGTGAAGGGTTAATACACACTGTGCAGCTCTCTGTGCTAGTGAAGGGTTAATACACACTGTGCTGCTCTCTGCTAGTGAAGGGTTAATACACACTGTGCTGCTCTCTCTGCTAGTGAAGGGTTAATACACACTGTGCTGCTCTCTGTACCAGTGAAGGGTTAATACACACTGTGCAGCTCTCTGTGCTAGTGAAGGGTTAATACACACTGTGCTGCTTTCTGTGCTAGTGAAGGGTTAATACACACTGTGCAGCTCTCTGTGCTAGTGAAGGGGTAATACACACTGTGCAGCTCTCTGTGCTAGTGAAGGGGTAATACACACTGTGCAGCTCTCTGTGCTAGTGAAGGGTTAATACACACTGTGCTGCTCTCTGTGCTAGTGAAGGGTTAATACACACTGTGCTGCTCTCTGTGCTAGTGAAGGGTTAATACACACTGTGCTGCTCTCTGTGCTAGTGAAGGGTTAATACACACTGTGCTGCTCTCTGTGCTAGTGAAGGGTTAATACACACTGTGCTGCTCTCTGTGCTAGTGAAGGGTTAATACACACTGTGCTGCTCTCTGTGCTAGTGAAGGGTTAATACACACTGTGCTGCTCTCTGTGCTAGTGAAGGGTTAATACACACTGTGCTGCTCTCTGTGCTAGTGAAGGGTTAATACACACTGTGCTGCTCTCTGTGCTAGTGAAGGGTTAATACACACTGTGCTGCTCTCTGTGCTAGTGAAGGGTTAATACACACTGTGCTGCTCTCTGTGCTAGTGAAGGGTTAATACACACTGTGCTGCTCTCTGTGCTAGTGAAGGGTTAATACACACTGTGCTGCTCTCTGTGCTAGTGAAGGGTTAATACACACTGTGCTGCTCTCTGTGCCAGTGAAGGGTTAATACACACTGTGCTGCTCTCTGTGCCAGTGAAGGGTTAATACACACTGTGTTGCTCTCTGTGCCAGTGAAGGGTTAATACACACTGTGCTGCTCAGTTTGCCAGTGAAGGGTTAATACACACTGTGCTGCTCTCTGTGCTAGTGAAGGGTTAATACACACTGTGCTGCTCTCTGTGCTAGTGAAGGGTTAATACACACTGTGCTGCTCAGTTTGCCAGTGAAGGGTTAATACACACTGTGCTGCTCTCTGTGCTAGTGAAGGGTTAATACACACAGTGCTGTTTTCTGTGCTAGTGAAGGGTTAATACACATGGCGCTGTTTTCTGTGCTAGTGAAGGGTTAATACACACTGTGCTGCTCTGTGTTATTGAAGGGTTAATACACACTGTGCTGCTCTCTGTGCCAGTGAAGGGTTAATGCACACTGTGCTGCTCTCTGCTAGTGAAGGGTTAATACACTCTGTGCTGCTCTCTGTGCTAGTGAAGGGTTAATACACACGGTGCTGTTTTCTGTGCTTGTGAAGGGTTAATACACACTGTGCTGCTCTCTGCTAGTGAAGGGTTAATACACACTGTGCTGCTCTCTGTGCTAGTGAAGGGTTAATACACACGGTGCTGTTTTCTGTGCTTGTGAAGGGTTAATACACACTGTGCTGCTCTGTGTTATTGAAGGGTTAATACACACTGTGCTGCTCTCTGTACTAGTGAAGGGTTAATACACACTGTGCTGCTCTGTTAGTGAAGGGTTAATACACACTGTGCTGCTCTCTGTACTAGTGAAGGGTTAATACACACTGTGCTGCTCTGTTAGTGAAGGGTTAATACACACTGTGCTGCTCTCTGTACTAGTGAAGGGTTAATACACACTGTTGCTCTCTGTGCTAGTGAAGGGTTAATAACACACTGTGCTGCTCTGTGTTATTGAAGGGTTAATACACACTGTGCTGCTCTCTGTACTAGTGAAGGGTTAATACACACTGTTGCTCTTTGTGCTAGTGAAGGGTTAATACACACTGTGCAGCTCTCTGTGCTAGTGAAGGGTTAATACACTGTTGCTCTCTGTGCTAATGAAGGGTTAATACACACTGTGCCGCTCTGTTAGTGAAGGTTTAATACACATTGTGCTGCTCTCTGTGCCAGTGAAGGGTTAATACACACTGTGCTCCTATCTGTGCTAGTGAAGGGTTAATACACACTGTTCTGCTCTCTGTGCTAGTGAAGGGTTAATACACACAGTGCAGCTCTCTGTGCTAGTGAAGGGTTAATACACACTGTGCTGCTCTCTGTGCTAGTGAAGGGGTTAATACACACTGTGCTGCTCTCTGTGCTGGTGAGGGGTTAATACACACTGTGCAGCTCTCTTTGCTGGTGAAGGGTTAATACACACTGTGCTGCCTTCTGTGCTAGTGAAGGGTTAATACACACTGTGCTGCTCTCTGTGCTAGTGAAGGGTTAATACACAGTGTATAGCTCTCTGTGCTAGTGAAGGGTTAATACACACTGTACTGCTCTCTGTGCTAGTGAAGGGTTAATACACACTGTACTGCTCTCTGTGCTAGTGAAGGGTTAATACACACTGTGCTGCTCTCTGTGCTAGTGAAGGGTTAATACACACTGTGTAGCTCTCTGTGTTTAGCGAAGGGTTAACACACACTGTGCTGCTCTCTTTTTGCTAGTGAATGGTTAATACACACTGTTCTACTCTCTGTGCTAGTGAAGGGTTAATACACACTGTGCTGCTCCCTGTGCTAGTGAAGGGTTAATACACACAGTGCTGCTCTCATTGCCAGTAAAAGGTTAATACTGTGTTGCTCTCTGTGCCAGTAAAGGGTTAATACACACTGTGTTGCTCTCTGTACCAGTGAAGGGTTAATACACACTGTGCAGCTCTCTGTGCTATTGAAGGGTTAATACACACTGTGCAGCTCTCTGTGCTAGTGAAGGGTTAATACACACTGTGCTGCTTTCTGTGCTAGTGAAGGGTTAATACACACTGTGCAGCTCTCTGTGCTAGTGAAGGGGTAATACACACTGTGCAGCTCTCTGTGCTAGTGAAGGGTTAATACACACTGTGCTGCTCTCTGTGCTAGTAAAGGGTTAATACACACTGTGCTGCTCTCTGTGCTAGTGAAGGGTTAATACACACTGTGCTGCTCTCTGTGCTAGTGAAGGGTTAATACTCACTGTGCTGCTCTCTGTGCTAGTGAAGGGTTAATACACACTGTGCTGCTCTCTGTGCTAGTGAAGGGTTAATACACTGTGCTGCTCTCTGTGCTAGTGAAGGGTTAATACACACTGTGCTGCTCTCTGTGCTAGTGAAGGGTTAATACACACTGTGCTGCTCTCTGTGCTAGTGAAGGGGTTAATACACACTGTGCTGCTCTCTGTGCTAGTGAAGAGTTAATACACACTGTGCTGCTCTCTGTTCCAGTGAAGGGTTAATACACACTGTGCTGCTCTCTGTGCTTGTGAAGGGTTAATACACACTGTGTTGCTCTCTGTGCCAGTGAAGGGTTAATACACACTGTGCTGCTCTCTGTTCCAGTGAAGGGTTAATACACACTGTGCTGCTCTCTGTTCCAGTGAAGGGTTAATACACACTGTGCTGCTCTCTGTGCTTGTGAAGGGTTAATACACACTGTGTTGCTCTCTGTGCCAGTGAAGGGTTAATACACACTGTGCTGCTCTCTGTTCCAGTGAAGGGTTAATACACACTGTGCTGCTCTCTGTGCTTGTGAAGGGTTAATACACACTGTGTTGCTCTCTGTGCCAGTGAAGGGTTAATACACACTGTGCTGCTCAGTTTGCCAGTGAAGGGTTAATACACACTGTGCTGCTCTCTGTGCCAGTGAAGGGTTAATACACACTGTGCAGCTCTCTGTGCTAGTGAAGGGTAAATACACACTGTGCAGCTCTCTGTGCTAGTGAAGGGTTAATACACACTGTGCAGCTCTCTGTGCTAGTGAAGGGTTAATACACACTGTGCAGCTCTCTGTGCTAGTGAAGGGTTAATACACACTGTGCTGCTCTCTGTGCTAGTGAAGGGTCGATACACACTGTGTTGCTCTCATTGCCGGTAAAGGGTTAATACACACTGTGTTGCTCTCATTGCCAGTAAAGGGTTAATACACACTGTGTTGCTCTCATTGCCAGTAAAGGTTTAATCTGTGTTGCTCTCTGTGCCAGTAAAGGGTTAATATACACTGTGTTGCTCTCTGTGCTAGTGAAGGGTTAATACACACTGTGCTGCTCTCTGTGCTAGTGAAGGGTTAATACACACTGTGCTGCTCTCTGTGCTAGTGAAGGGTTAATACACACTGCTGCTCTTTATGCTAGTGAAGGGTTAATACACACTGTGCAGCTCTCTGTGCTAGTGAAGGGTTAATACACACTGCTGCTCTGTGCTACTGAAGGTTTAATACACACTGCTGCTCTTTATGCTAGTGAAGGGTTAATACACACTGTGCTGCTCTCTGTGCTAGTGAAGGGTTAATACACACTGTGTAGCTCTATGTGCTAGTGGAGGGTTAATACACACTGTGCTGCTCTCTGTGCTAGTGAAGGGTTAATACACAGTGTAGCTCTCTGTGCTAGTGAGGGGTTAATACACACTGTGCTGCTCTCTGTGCTAGTGAAGGGTTAATACACACTGTGCTGTTCTCTGTGCTAGTGAAGGGTTAATACACACTGTGCAGCTCTCTGTGCTAGTGAAGGGTTAATACACGCTGTGCAGCTCTCTGTGCCAGTGAAGGGTTAATACACACTGTTCTGCTCTCTGTGCTAGTGAAGGGTTAATACACACTGTGCTGCTCTCTGTGCTAGTGAAGAGTTAATACACACTGTGCTGCTCTCTGTGCTAGTGAAGGGTTAATACACACTGTAATGCTCACTGTGCTAGTGAAGGGTTAATACACTCTGTGCTGCTCTCTGTGCCAGTGAAGGGTTAATACACACTGTTAGACCTGGAAGCTTTTTGGCGTGTCTCCCCTGTCTTTTTGCCTTCTGACCTCCTGGTTTTGGACTCTGTTTTTGCTGGTTTATTGTCTCTGTGCACTTTACCACTGCTAATCAGTGCTAAAGTTCAAGTCCCCCTAGGTAAATTGTACTGTTGATTGGTTTATCCATGATTGGCATATTTGATTTACTGGTAAGTCCCTAGTAAAGTGCACTAGAGGTGCCCAGGGCCTGTAAATCAAATGCTACTAGTGGGCCTGCAGCACTGGTTGTGCCACCCACATAAGTAGCCCTGTAATCATGTCTCAGACCTGCCACCGCAGTGTCTGTGTGTGACAGGCCTAAACCTTCCCTTTTCTTACATGTAAGACACCCCTAGGTAGCCCCATGGGCAGGGTGCAGTGTATGGTTAAGGTAGGACATATAGTAATATGGTTTATATGTCCTAACAGTGAAATACTGCCAAATTCGGTTTTCACTGTTGCAAGACCTATCTCTCTCATAGGTTAACATGGGGGCTACCTTTATAAATGATTAAAGCGTAGATTCCCTTTGAGAGCAGATGGACAGGTGGAGTTTGGGGTCCCTGAGCTCACAATTTAAAAATACATCTTTTAGTAAAGTTGGTTTTGAGATTGTGTGTTCGAAAATGCCACTTTTAGAAAGTGAGCATTTTCTTGCTTAAACCATTCTGTGACTGTGCCTTGTTTGTGGATTCCCTGTCTGGGTCAGTTTGACAGTTGGGCTGTTTGCACCTCTCACTAGACAGTGACACAAAGGGAGTTGGGGTGTAGCCCGCATTTCCTGATGAGCCATCTCTGCTAGGAGGGAGGGGAGGAGTGGTCATTCACACCTGAAAGGACTGTGCCTGCCCTCACACAATGCAGACTCCAACCCCTGGTGTGTGTCTGAGGCCTTGCCTGGGCAACGCAGGATTTCACAAGCAAGTGAGAATCGTCTTTGAAGTAAACCTACTTCAAAGGCTAAAATGGGTATAAGAATAAGAAGAGCACCCAAAACTACAGATTTTGGAATCTTTCTAGGATCTTGCTGGACTCACGAGGAACCTCTGCAAGGAGAAGAGCTGAAGAGCTGGCGGAGGAGTACTGTCCCTTTGCTGTGTTGCTTTGCTGGACTGGCCTGCAGTTGCTGCTTCTGCCTGAAAAGAGTGCAAAGGGTAAACTTTGCTGTGTATCCTGCTTGAGAAAGTTCTCCAAGGGCTTGGAGTAGAGCTTGCCTCCTGTTGGAAGTCTCAGGGACACCAAAGACTTCAGTTTCCTCGACCTGCAGCACTGGGAACTGTGTGTTTTGTGCTGTTCAAGAGGAGAAATCACTGCGACGCCGCCATCAACGTCGCTGGCCTGCACCATGACCTGTCGACACCGCACGGAGCCGCAGTGCCCCGCCACCCTGGTCTCACTGACGCCGTCATCGGACGACTTCACCGAGCTGCTGCTCGCACCGCGACCTGTGGGCCCCACACTCCGGCATCGCCTGCTCACACCGCAGCCTGGGCATCCTCGATGCCGCCGCTCCTGCTGACACCGGCGTTGCTGCCTGCACCGTGGCCTGTGGACACCGCTCGTGAAGTACACGAAGCACCGTCCCATCCCACGCCGCAGCCCCGGCCCACTGATGCCAGCACCATCGATTCCAGTGTCGTCACGAGGCATCAATGCCTGCACCGTGGCCTGTGGACACCGCTCGTGAGGGTCACGAAGCACCGTCCCGCACCGCTGGCTTGGGCCTACCGACGACAGCACTTCAGCAATGCCACAGACGCTGCATGCACCGTGACCTGTGGACATCGCACGTCGCACCGCCCCACTTCACACCGCAGCCCTGGTCTCACCGACGCCGTCACTGAGCCGCTGCCTACACCGTAACCTGTGGGCACCGCACGTCGCATCGTCCCGCTTCGAACCGCAGCCCCGACGCCGGCGCACCTGACTTCATCAGCCCGAAGTTCGATCCGCAACGCGTGTGAACGCCAAGGGCCCGACGACTCCTGCACCGACTCCGGAAGCGACGCTGCTCTCCAGAGCTCACCGCAAGGATCACGACGCCCTGCAAATACAAGGTACTGTTTGCAGGTCTTCCCAACACCGTTGCTGGCCCGCGACTCTGTGGCCGGCCTGAACTGTTGGTTTTGTGTATCACGACGCTGTGATAGCCCCAGGTGGAGCTATCGACTTCAAGGAACTATGTTTTTTAATACATCTTGCAGCATTCATATTTTTATTACTTTATGCTGGATTTTTATCATATTTGGTTTTGTTTTAAATTGTTAAATATTGACTATTTTTTCTAAAACTGGTGTGGTGCCCTTTTGTAGTGTTTTCACTGTGTTACTGTGTGTTATGTGCAAATGCTTTACACATTGCTTCTGAGATAAGCTGGGGTTATCTGAGTGGGTGTCTCCCTTATCCTAACTAGAGTGAGGGTCCCTACTTGGACTGGGTGCAAACCGACTGCCAACTGGAGACCCCATTTCTAACACACACTGTGCTGCTCTCTGTGCCAGTGAAGGGTTAATACACACTGTGTTGCTCTCTGTGCCAGTGAAGGGTTAATACACACTGTGCTGCTCTCTGTGCTAGTGAAGGGTTAATACACACTGTGCTGCTCTCTGTGCTAGTGAAGGGTTAATACACACTGTGCTGCTCTCTGTGCTAGTGAAGGGTTAATACACACTGTGCTGCTCTCTGTGCTAGTGAAGGGTTAATACACACTGTGCTGCTCACTGTGCTAGTGAAGGGTTAATACACACTGTGTTGCTCTCTGTGCCAGTAAAGGGTTAATACACACTGTGTTGCTCTCTGTGCCAGTGAAGGGTAAATATACACTGTGCAGCTCTCTGTGCTAGTGAAGGGTTAATACACACTGTGCTGCTCTCTGTGCTAGTGAAGGGTTAATACACACTGTGCTGCTCTCTGTGCCAGTGAAGGGTTAATACACACTGTGCTGCTCTCTGTGCCAGTGAAGGGTAAATACACACTGTGCTGCTCTCTGTGCCAGTGAAGGGTTAATACACACTGTGCTGCTCTCTGTGCTAGTGAAGGGTTAATACACACTGTGCTGCTCTCTGTGCCAGTGAAGGGTTAATACACACTGTGCTGCTCTCTGTGCTAGTGAAGGGTTAATACACACTGTGCAGCTCTCTGTGCTAGTGAAGGGTTAATACACACTGTGCAGCTCTCTGTGCTAGTGAAGGGTTAATACACACTGTGCAGCTCTCTGTGCTAGTGAAGGGTTAATACACACTGTGCAGCTCTCTGTGCTAATGAAGGGTTAATACACACTGTGCAGCTCTCTGTGCCAGTGAAGGGTTAATACTCACTGTGCAGCTCTCTGTGCCAGTGAAGGGTTAATACTCACTGTGCGGCTCTCTGCTAGTGAAGGGTTAATACTCACTGTGCTGCTCTCTGTGCCAGTTAAGGGTTAATACACACTGTGCTGCTTTCTGTGCCAGTGAAGGGTTAATACATACTGTGCAGCTCTCTGTGCCAGTGAAGGGTTAATACCCACTGTGCTGCTCTCTGTGCCAGTGAAGGGTTAATACACTGTGCTGCTCTCTGTGCTAGTGAAGGGTTAATACACACTGTGCTGCTTTCTGTGCTGGTGAAGGGTTAATACACACTGTGCTGCTCTCGGTGCTAGTGAAGGGTTATTACACACTGTGTGCTGCGTGAAGGGTTGATACACACTGTGCAGCTCTCTGTGCCAGTGAAGGGTTAATACACACTGTGCTGCTCTCTATGCCAGTGAAGGGTTAATACACACTGTGCAGCTCTCTGTGCTGCGTGAAAGGTTAATACACTGTGCTGCTCTCTGTGCTGCGTGAAGGGTTAATACACACTGTGCAGCTCTCTGTGCTGTGTGAAGGGTTAATACACACTGTGCTGACCTCAGTGCTAGTGAAGGGTTAATACACACTGTGCTGCTCTCTGTGCTAGTGAAGGGTTAATACACACTGTGCTGCATGAAGGGTTGATACACACTGTGCTGCTCTCTGCTAGTGAAGGGTTAATACACACTGTGCAGCTCTCTGTGCTGCGTGAAGGGTTAATACACTGTGCTGCGTGAAGGGTTGATACACACTGTGCAGCTCTCTGTGCTGTGTGAAGGGTTAATACACACTGTGTAGCTCTCTGTGCTAGTGAAGGGTTAATACACACTGTGCTGCATGAAGGGTTGATACACACTGTGCTGCTCTTTGTGTTAGTGAAGGGGTTAATACACACTGTGCAGCTCTCTGTGCCAGTGAAGGGTTAATACACACTGTGCTGCTCTCTGTGCTAGTGAAGGGTTAATACACACTGTGCTGCTCTCTATGCTAGTGAAGGGTTAATACACACTGTGCTGCTCTCTGTGCTAGTGAAGGGTTAATACACACTGTGCTGCTCTCTGTGCCAGTGAAGGGTTAATACACACTGTGCTGCTCTCTGTGCTAGTGAAGGGTTAATACACACTGTGCTGAGTGCTCCTCTCTGTGCTAGTGAAGGGCTAATACACCCTGTGCAGCTCTCTGTGCTAGTGAAGGGTTGATACACACTGTGCAGCGTGAAGGGTTAATACACTGTGCTGCTCTCTGTGCTGCGTGAAGGGTTGATACACACTGTGCAGCTCTCTGTGCTGTGTGAAGGGTTAATACACACTGTGCTGACCTCAGTGCTAGTGAAGGGTTAATACACACTGTGCTGCATGAAGGGTTGATACACACTGTGCTGCTCTCTGCTAGTGAAGGGTTAATACACACTGTGCTGCTCTCTGTGCTGGTGAAGGGTTAATACACACTGTGATGCTCTCTGTGCTAGTGAAGGGTTAATACACACTGTGCTGCATGAAGGGTTGATACACACTGTGCAGCTCTCTGTGCCAGTGAAGGGTTAATACATACTGTGCTGCTCTCTGTGCTAGTGATGGGTTAATACACACTGTGCTGCTCTCTGTGCTAGTGAAGGGTTAATACACACTGTGCTGCTCTCTGTGCTAGTGAAGGGTTAATACACACTGTGCTGCGTGAAGGGTTGATACACACTATGCAGCTCTCTGTGCCAGTGAAGGGTTAATACACACTGTGCTAGTGAAGGGTTGATACACACTATGCAGCTCTCTGTGCCAGTGAAGGGTTAATACACACTGTGCTAGTGAAGGGTTAATACACACTGTGCTGACCTCAGTGCTAGTGAAGGGTTAATAAACACTGTGTAGCTATCTATGCTAGTGAAGGGTTAATACACACTGTGCTAGTGAAGGGTTAATGCACACTGCTGTTTTCTGTGCTAGTGAAGGATTAATACAATAAGATCCAAAGCAGGGCGCACCACAGAGACAATCAGCAGATTTTGTATAAATAAAATCTTTCTTTATTCGGCACTACGTAAAAACATGTAAGGGCTCGCACGCCCAAAAAGCTCACTCTTATTGTATTAATCCTTCTGTGCTAGTGAAGGATTAATACAATAAGATCCAAAGCAGGGCGCACCACAGAGACAATCAGCAGATTTTGTATAAATAAAATCTTTCTTTATTCGGCACTACGTAAAAACATGTAAGGGCTCGCACGCCCAAAAAGCTCACCAGAGTAAAAGTACACACAGGTGTGTCAGTAAACCACGCAGACATGTTTCGTGAGCATGCTCACTTGTTCACTGCATAGAGAGTTTCCCTGACACACCTTGATTTATACCACAAATTTAAAGGTACAATACAATCATAGTGTGGTATAATAGAAACTGGACCATAAATTGTAAATAGCATTTTGTATTAACTACATTATGAAGACACTTGGTTGCACAAGAATTTTTGTACACACAAAATAAGGCATTATTAATATCCCATATTAATAGATTACTATAACACAAGTAACTTCCAGAAATTGCTAAACCGTCTATAATGTATTTATAAACAGCATATTTCTATAATACATAACCACCTTAAAAATCTAAAAAGAAAAATGTAAGTAGTCGTTAATTCTTATAACATGCATGTGAAAATTTGATTTAGTTACTTTTAGATTTATGTCTATTAAATGTGTCAAATTTTAAAGATACAACTAAATAAATCTGTAGAATGAGAAGGGATATGATCCATATCATATGATAAAAAGTTATCTTTATATACTCAAAAATATAAATGTAAAACACTTCAAAAAAGAAATGCAGCATCTATGTGAATAAATCAAGATCCCTTCTCATATTCAGACCCTGGGGATTACTGGTTTTAAGTGAAAAGATCCAGAAGTCCTCTCTTTTGTTTAGTTTATCCTCCCTGTTACTTCCTCTTCTCCAATAGGGTACATGGTCTATCCCTTGCAATGATAAGCTGGACATATCTGAGTCATGTAAATTTTTAAAATGTCTGGATATGGGAGTATCAGATTTTTCGTCTTTCCCTGAACGTAAATGTTCCAAGAACCTGTCCTTGATGGGGGGCTTTGTTTTGCCTATATATTGAATATTGCAAATATTACAAGTTAACAGATATACAACATGGGTGGTATTGCAATTTATGAAGAAGTTTATCTTATGTTCGTTTTGTGTTGTACTAGAATGAAAAGTATCTCCCTCAGAAACATGTTCGCATGTCTTACAGTCATTCCGTCTACATCTATAGAAACCCTTTTTGCTTTTAAGCCAGCTAGTATGTGTCTTATTCATCATATCCGATGGAGATAGATGATTTGCTAGTGTTTTGCCTCTCTTTGGTATAAAGTTAACTCCCTGTTGTACTATTTCTTTCAAGATTGGATCAGTATATAGGATAGGGATACTTTCCTTAATTATATCACAAATATAAATACATTTCAATTTTTTTTTTAATACTCTGCATTGTTTTGTGTTTTTGCTTTTTTAAATCATGTGTCTTTTATGCCATTATTTATTACCTATAGGCTATATATAAAAATAAATATATTTATTTATTTAACCATGAGGCATTTCACAAGGGCTGAGTTGCTGTACTTCTGCCATTAAAGGGACACTATATTCATTTTTTTTCTTTCATGATTCAGATAGAGCATGCAATTTTAAGCAACTTTCTAATTTACTCCTGTTATCAAATTTTCTCCGTTCTCTTGGTATCTTTATTTGAAAAATCAGGAATGTAATCTTACATTTTTTTTTAAATGGTATTTAATTTAATTTTCAAAATGTATATATTGTGAACCCCCATTTGAAAAAGCCACGAGCCGCCACTGTGTTCAGGTGATCTTTTCTAGTCAGCTTTTTACAGCTATGCTGCATCACTTTCAAGTGTTTAAACATTTGGGTATTATGGCCCTTTAAGTAGACTGAGCTGAATGGCCAAATATATCGCCTAGATTTAGAGTTTGGCGTTAGCCGTCAAAACCAGCGTTAGGGGCTCCTAACGCTGGTTTTGGGCTACCGCTGGTATTTAGAGTCAGTCAGGAAAGGGTCTAACGCTCACTTTGCAGCCGCGACTTTTCCATACCGCAGATCCCCCTACGCCATTTGCGTATCCTATCTTTTCAATGGGATCTTTCTAACGCCGGTATTTAGAGTCTTGGCTGAAGTGAGCGTTAGAAATCTAACGACAAGACTCCAGCCGCAGCAAAAAGCCAGTAGTTAAGAGCTTTCTGGGCTAACGCCGGTTCATAAAACTCTTAACTACTGTGCTCTAAAGTACACTAACACCCATAAACTACCTATGTACCCCTAAACCGAGGCCCCCCACATCGCCGCCACTCTAATACATTTTTTTAACCCCTAATCTGCCGACCGCACACCGCCGCAACCTACGTTATCCCTATGTACCCCTAATCTGCTGCCCCTAACACCGCCGACCACTACATAATATTTATTAACCCCTAATCTGCCGCCCCCAATGTCGCCGCCACTTACCTACAATTATTAACCCCTAATCTGCCGACCGGACCTCACCGCTACTATAATAAAGTTATTAACCCCTAATCCGCCTCACTAACCCTATAATAAATAGTATTAACCCCTAATCTGCCCTCCCTAACATCACCAACACCTAACTTCAAGTATTAACCCATAATCTGCCGACCGGACCTCACCGCTACTCTAATAAATTTATTAACCCCTAAAGCTAAGTCTAACCCTAACACTAACACCCCCCTAAGTTAAGTATAATTATTATCTAACGAAATAAATTAACTCTTATTAAATAAATTAATCCTAATTAAAGCTAAATACTTACCTGTAAAATAAACCCTAATATAGCTACAATATAAATAATTATATTGTAGCTATTTTAGGATTAATATTTATTTTACAGGCAACTTTGTATTTATTTTAACCAGGTACAATAGCTATTAAATAGTTATTAACTATTTAATAGCTACCTAGTTAAAATAATTACCAAATTACCTGTAAAATAAATCCTAACCTAAGTTAAAATTAAACCTAACACTACACTATCAATAAATTAATTAAATAAAATACCTACAATTATCTACAATTAAACCTAACACTACCCTATCAATAAATACATTAAATACAAATAAATACACTAACTAAAGTACAAAAGATTAAAAAAGAACTGTTACAAAAAATAATTTTTTTTTTACAAACATTATAAAAATATTACAACAATTTTAAGCTAATTACACCTACTCTAAGCCCCCTAATAAAATAACAAAGCCCCCCAAAATAAAAAAATGCCCTAGCCTATTCTAAAATAAAAATAGAAAAGCTCTTTTACCTTACCAGCCCTTAAAAGGGCCTTTTGCGGGGCATGCCCCAAAGAATTCTGCTCTTTTGCCTGGAAAAAAAACATACAATACCCCCCCCAACATTACAACCCACCACCCACATATCCCTAATCTAACCCAAACCCCCCTTAAATAAACCTAACACTAAGCCCCTGAAGATCTTCCTACCTTGTCTTCACCATGCCGGGTATCACCGATTGGTCCAGAGGAGGCTCCGAAGTCTTCATCCAAGCCCAAGCGGGGGCTGAAGAGATCCATCATCGGGCTGAAGAGGTCCATCATCGGGCTGAAGTCTTGATCCAAGCGGCGGCTGAAGAGGTCCATCATCGGGCTGAAGTCTTCTATCAAGCGGCATCTTCAATCTTCTTTCTTCCGGATCCATCTTCATCCCGCCGACGCGGAACATCCATCCTGCCCGACGACTTCCCGATGAATGACGGTTCCTTTAAATGAATTATTGGGTTTTTTTTAAGAGATTTTTTTCCATAGTGGACAATGGGGAGCGAACCTTGTGCTCTATAAGCATTTCATAGACGACGTCTTCCTGATCTGGAAGGGTGATCCAGAGATTCTATCTATGTTTATGGAGGAATTGAATACAAATAATCTAGGAATAACATTTACACATTAAATAAGTAGTAAACTAATACACTTTTTAGATATTGAAATAGGAATTATGAACAATCAATTAAAAACTAGAACGTATTTTAAACCGATCAACTCAAATAATTATATCCACTATAAAAGTTGCCATCTAAACAGATGGAAGTCAAATATCCCCAAAAGTCAATTTTTAAGAGTGAGAAAAAATTGTACTGTATAATAGTAGATCGATTCAAAGAAAAAGGATATAATCTAAAAAAAGTTCTAGAGACAAAGGATACAATAAGGGCAGTTGATAGAGAAAGTTTACTTAATAAGAATACATGAAATAGAATAACTAAACTAAAGAGAGCTCAAAACACCCAGTTTGAATCTGAGGATGATATTATAGTTCCATTCATCACAGAATATAGTTCCCAACATAGGGGAAAAAAAGCATTCTAAATAAACACTGGCATTATATTAAACAGTACCCAATTTTGGGGGAAAAAAGTTAAAAAATATCCGGATTGTATTTTTAGAAAAGCTAAAAATCTCAAAAGCTATCTTTCTCCTAGCGAGTTTAAAAGTTCAAACAATGTCCTGACTGATATAAGTTTAAACAATGAAAGAATCACTGGTTTCTTTCCCTGTCACACCTGCAAATCTTGCAAATCAAGTAGTAAAGTAAAGAAAATACCATTTGTAGATGAATCAAACATATTCACAATCAAAGAGATTATTAAGTGTAGTGACTCGAATGTCATATATTGTATTAAATGTTCTTGTAATTTCTTCTATATAGGACAAACGAGTCGTATCTTACGAGCCAGGATTAGAGAACACATTTGGAATATAGAACACAAGACTGTATTATATCAACCCTTTACTGATACACACTCAGGGGATCTAAAACATTTTACGTTTTGGGGCATCATGAAAATACATCCAAACATTAGGGGTGGAGATATGGAAAAATTTTTGCTTAAAAAGGAAGCTGAATTAATTTACATTTTCAAAACCATACACCCATATGGCTTGAATAGCTCCTTTGATTTAAATATTTTATTATAAATATATATATATCTTTGTGATAAAAATCATACATAAAACAATCTATTTAGAGATGCAAGATATATATATATATAAAAAAAAAATAAGCTTCTCAACTGCTTCCATATGGTCTCAGCCATATATAACCTTGTTCAAACTTGGAAGCTAAGTAGAGATAGTCCGTGCCACAATGTGGATGACAGACTGTTTAAAATACTTTTTCCAATCAAAATATGTTTGTTTTTTGTACCACTAATTCCAGCAATAATATCTTTAACACTAATGTTGTATTTAATTAAAATGCACTCACATGCCACCTACAAATAACTCTTTACACATAAAAATTCTATATGTCTTCTAAAAAATGAAAAATGATGAAATAGACACACTAATATATATAAAAAAAATAGTAAAAATATAGTAATTGCTCCCTATATAAGGCTGCATATCAGTAAACATCTTGATAAAGGTAGCTGTGACTACTGAAACGCGTAGAATTTGTTTTTACTGATTGTACCTAACTTTATATACTTGTAACAAGCAGGTTTATCCCCAAATTTTGAAATATCTTTTTTTGGGCATATGAATAATTCCTGTGTTACTTGGCCTGTTCTCTTTGTATTTGTAACACCTTGCAGGTACATTGTTTATGTTATACTTTGTAGATACAAACTAGATGTATAATTCCTGTTTAAAGTGTTATATTTTCACCACTGCCTACCTGGATTAGGCCCTATGATAATCAAGCATTCTGGATTAAAGATATTCTAGGAAGAGAGTACCATTGATTCTCATAAAGACACTGCATCAGCTTTTAAACTTCTTGAGGTTTAAAGCTAAAATCGAGGATTCACTCTGTCTCCGTTATAGGAGCCTTCGGATTGGACAAAAACCAACAGCGCATTGGACCAGAAGGTCTTACGTCACCACCTTATCGGAGCTCCAAACGGACTGCCAATACACGTTTGTATAACAGAGAACTGTGAATTACATATTGCCCATTAAGCTGTGCACAGCCGAAGATTCTATCTACCAACTGGTGTAAGAACATTAGTAATCAACGCCAAAACGAACTAATAAGTTCCTATAATCTGAGCGATACATTCGTGCATTTTTATGAAAAGCGATATTTTGTTACAATACTGCTATTTCAACACTTTGTAATAATTTTGATACACTAATATTGCTATTTGCAATTTAGACAAATACAGAGGTGTGTACAAGATTACTTGTAGATATTCCCTACAGATGCCGGCATCTATTATTTTTAATGTGCTAGATTAGCATTTTCTAATATTTTAATACATTTGTTACATTTGTTTAAAAAATTTTATTGTCATATTATTCAAGTTTTTTGTCACATTCATCTAGTATCAATATAGTTATACAAACTAATAGGAATATCAAATTATTCACTTAAATAACACAAAATATATACTTATTATTCAATATTTTTTAGTTTTTATTTTATTATTTTTTATATATTTTTTATATTAACACATGATCATCATAGCACTTATACATCAATCAAATAATCACACTGTTGACACATTTTTATATAAAGATATATTTCTTGTATGGTAAGCTCCGTTCCATTGGAGCGCTTCTGTTCCACACTCCTCTCTGTACATTGGTCCTGCCGTTAGGCCTGTCTCTTCTTGGGTGTTAACCTAAGGGTTGCCTTGTATTTTATTTTCATCTGATAGGATGTCCTTTTATTTTTTGTTTATCTCTTTTCTTCAGGAATCTTCTGGGATTGATACTTTCTGTTACTTCTGTGGAAGTTTTTTTGAGGACATGTTAGTCCTATGTTTGTCTGTTTTTCCTTCCTCCCCTCTGAGGGAGGATTTATGTGGCTTGATGGCTAGGACCCGGATTGCAGGCTGGTCCTGTTTGGGTTCAGTTCTGTCTGGCAGCTGTTCAGATACGTGCAACCATTCTGCTTGGCTGGTCCGGTAGAGGCGCCGAGTGCTCATGTTATCATCTATGTTCAACTAAGCATTCTAGAGGACCGGTGGGTCCGTGAGGGAGGAAGGAATGTCTCAGTCCTTATAGCCTTCAATATGGATGACTGGGTCAGTGGAGTTCTGCTGCATCACTCTCTCATGTGTCTGGGGTTGTCAGACCCTAGAGTTTCCTGCCCTATGTAGTTTAGGGTTGAAGGGCTTAGCGCCCTCTTGCAACCGAGTTGGGCGATTTGGCCCTTTTTCTTTTGAGGCCCTGGGAATTGTCTTTTCTTGACTTGGTTCTGAGCAATTAGTAGTTAATGGGTAGTTCAGCTGCCTTGCAGCGGATGGTTTGCAGAATGGGACCAGCTGCAGCGATTGCACATTGACTGTGTAATGTCTAGCTGTTTTTATGAGACATTTTGGTCTTCCTCCGTTGTCTCCATGTGGGTTAGGTCTCCTTTTAGGGATTTGGGTTCCCCTCCAGGAGATGGTCATTCCCTGTTAGGGACACTTGGCATGGTCTCCTTGGGCTCTGCTTGGGGTTCTTCCTGGAGCTGGGGATGCTGTGCATCCTTTTCTCTCTGTGATCCTCTGATTGTATGGAGGTGATGCAGAGACCAGCCTTTGCTCGAGTGATTTTGGCCTCGAGGTATCCCCTTGCTTGTTGTCCTGTGGCTGTTTGAGAGTCTCTGGGTCGGGACATGCACGTTATCTCGTTATCCGGGTTGATCTGGATATTGCATTGATATCTCCCTGTGGTCTGGTTTTTTATATCAGATGGGGTGTTAAGTTCTCGGATATTGTTTGTTTAAACAATTGGGGGCTCTGACCTGTTTTCCCCCTGTTTCTTCCGGTTGCTGAGGCTTCACTCAGTGTTTTCCCTTGTGGAGTTGTTGCCAGATTTTTTTGGCTCTAGGGCTGGTTCGGGGTTCCCCAGTTCCTGGGAACTTGGGCTATGTTCTTTTACTCTGACTAATTGACCTGGTCATGGTTAGCCAGGTTTTCTGATTGCTGATGCTCATTGGGCTTGACTTACGCCTGTATGATTGGTTTCCCTTGGTCAGCATGCTTTAGTAACCTTATGGATTCACTGCTCTGCAGGTGAATGGGTTTGCAGTGTCACTGCTGCAGCTATTGAAAATTGGATGTGTGTTAGCAAGCTAATTCTTTAGGGGGATTCCTTCCAAGTTCCTCTGCGTTGGAGATTGAGCTCTCCTTTTAGCCTGTGGCTTCGTGTCTTGTGGGCAGGTGCTCTGCCTTTTTGGCCCCATACCCTTTCTTAGGGTGGGGGCTTACTCTCCTTCTTATGGAGGTGTGGCCATTTTCTTAGGGATTCTCCTGGATTCAGGAGGTTGGAACTGAGAGTTAACCTTTTGGAGAGGGGTGTTTCTCTCTGGGTTGTTAATGTTCCATCTGGAGCTGTATATATAGCTCCTCCCTTCCCTCCACCCCGGGTCATTCTTTTTGCCTGTGTTAGTACTAGGAGGAGGTAAAGTGAGGTGTTAGTTTAGATTCTTCAATCAAGAAGTTTTTTATTTTAAAATGGGGCCAGTGAGTACTATTTTTCTCAGGGGGAAATTGTCAGTCTATTGCTTCCCAAAAGGAGTGGAGACAGCTTATTTTCTGCCCTGATGTTGATGATCTTAGCAAACCTTACCTAAGATTCATGATGGTTCCCACAGCTCAGCTGAAGGTAGTGTGAGAAAATCTTCAGTGTGGAGAACGGTGCCTTGCTACAAGCAGCATTGAGGTATGTTCAGTCTTTTGTTTCTGGGGAGACTTGATGCATCAGAACAGGCTGATATTTTTCCCTATATGGAAGGAAATGGTGTACCTGAAATCCCTTTATATTATTTGCCAAAGTATGTAAATATTTCTTTGAGACTTATTTAGGGCTGGACGCTGGGAGTTGCGGTTTGCTTAAGGGCTGTTAATGTTGTCACTGGTTTGAGGGAGTGCAGTGTTACGATGTTTGCTGTGAATACAAGAGGGCACATGGCTTTATTTTTTGTCTTACAAGTCGACATGTTGTTTTTACTTGCGACCCATGCTGGTCTTAATCAGATTTAGAGTAACGCCCACGGTGGGTGGGGCCTATTTTCACGCGCTCAGACGCGCAGTAGTATCCGGATCGCATAGCAAACAGAGACTGGGGCTCTGGTGGGGCCTAAGTTGTCTCCTTCTATCTTATCATATATATTACACTGCATGTCCCAGTGAAACATAAGCTTGCACTGTTATAATATATATTGTTGTTGCTTTACTGGCTGTTTCGTATATAATCAACATGGAGGCTAATCAAAGCTTGGATGTATCCACACATTTCTATTCACTCTCTAAATTGGAGGACAGAGGGTTAAATGAACTTGAACTTGAGACTTTGTTTGTCACAGATAGAGCTCACCTTCCACTCAGTAAGCTTTTTGAAGAGGCTGAATTTCTCTTGACAAAAGAATGTCGTCTCAAATTGGACATTTGGACATTACAAAAATATCTCTCTTTGGGGATTATACCTAGGGGACTACGCATAGCCAAGTTCCCCACTTTTCCTGTTGAGGATGTAGAATTTATTACTGCATGGAATGCCATATTAACAGATTGTTCGATACGCTTGATTAATATGCTTATAGATTATAAGAGAAAGCTATTACAGAATATAACTGTTGATATTGAATTACTACAGTCAGAACTAAGTATACGTAGTACATGTGTCAAATACTCACAATATGATAGTATTTTGAGAAGCACTTTAGATGAGGCTAAAAATAATATTATGGGCATTAAGCATGAGAAATACCTTAGGGACCAAAGTGACTATGACAACAATAGAGTCTATATTTGGAACAAAAAACAAAGGTCACATGCACATAGATTTAAAAAAGACAATAGACTCAAATCCCAGGGACAAGGGGGTCAGAAGGGACATTCCACACTCAAAAAAGTCACTTTCTCTGACAGTGAGGTAGAGTCACAAGAGGACTATAATACTGGTGCCTCTTCAGGTGATGAGAATATACAAATACCCACAGTCACCTTAAATAAAACCAGGGCCACAGTTCCCGCCCCAGTACAGCCCAATACAGGTAGTAGGGGAAGAGGTAGGGGTAGACAAACCAGATATCAGGATCTGGATAGTACCAATGAAGCCCCCATACCCACTACTGCCATGTCTATGGAACGGGAGAGGGGAGAGATTGAGCAGGTTTTTTCCAGGCCCTCCATAGGACAAGAAGGGGGGGGGGGGAAGGTGGAGATCATTTAAAAACAAGGTCCTCGTCCAGAAGGAGACATCAGGGCAGGAAGTACAACTAACACCAGTGATTAACCTTTCTAGCCATACATTGAGCAAGGTTGAGGAAAAAGTCCTGGGCTTGGGGCTTAACTTTGTACCTACTGATAACTTTGATCTATTCACTACATTAGTCGATGTAAATAAACTCATCAGAACACTAACATTAAAGAAGCATTTCAAAAATGACCAGGCTGAGGATGTTTATATAGGTGATTCAGCTAAAGAGCAAAGAAACTTTCCTTTAACTTTTGAAGAATGTTGTGATGTGGTGGACCTAGAGTCACTACATGGATAAAACTATTGTGGTGATATTAATTCTGCCCACACCAGTACCATTGGTCCCAAATTCAGAGGTGCATCCAAATTTTACCCTATTCAGTCAAGGGGACCCATCCTGGAAAAATTCCAGCGAAGGGTGGAAGAAGATTTAAATAAATTGGCATACACCTCTGGCTATGGAACTAAGGATAATCTTAGTGCTAAGGAAAGAAAAGCACTCAAAGATTTAAGTAAAAATAAAAATTTGGTGGTGAGGGCGGCAGACAAGGGGGGATCTGTTGTTTTAATGGATAGGGTATTCTTTATTAAAGAAGCCCTACGGCAACTTAATGATCCCAAACAATATACCATACTGGATTTTGACCCCACACCAAGGTTCCAAAGGGAGCTTTCACACCTGATTGATGATGGGATGGAAGGGTTTTTTTTTGATGAAGGCACTAGCGATTATCTATATAACAGTAACCCCAGAATTCCTACCTTCAACCTTCTCCCTAAGGTACACAAGTCCTTGGAGAATGTTGAAGGTAGGCCTATCATCAGCGGGATTGGTTCAATGTTGGAACCACTATCCAGATGGTTAGATTCCCTTCTACAACCCTTAGTGGGGGAACTCCTCAGTCACCTGAGGGACACCAAACAACTCCTTATAGAGGTAGAAAAGATTCCTTGGAGGGAGGGCTATGGCTGGCTATCAGTGGATGTTAAGTCACTATATTCATCGATTCCACATAGTTCAGGTTTGGAAGCCATAGCCTTCTTTCTAAGAAGATCTACTGAATACAGTGATGATTTCATTGGATTTGTTGTCAGGGTCACCGAATTCCTCCTCACACATAACTTTTTTGTGTTTGAAAACATATTTTATCTCCAGAGGTGTGGCACGGCCATGGGAGCAAAATTTGCTCCCTCTTACGCCAACCTATATATGGGTTGGTGGGAGCTGTGCCACATCTATGGAGATAGAAACAGACAAAGAGGCAAAATTGTATATTATCGTCGATATATAGATGATCTGCTATTTGTCTGGGATGGAAGTGAGGAGGAAGCTGAGATATTTGCAGAGTATTTGAACATTAACAAGGCTGGCCTACAGTTCACCCATGAGTATGGGCCCACTAGCATCAATTTTTTGGATGTTACCCTTCATGGTGTGAAATCAGAAAATGTTAAGGTTGAGCTTTATAGGAAACCAATAACCAGAAATACTCTCCTACATGCCCACAGTAGTCACCTGAAACAGGTATTCAAGTCAGTCTTGAAGGGTCAGTTCACCAGGGTTAAAAGGAATTGTACCCGAGATAGTGAACATTTCAAGCATGAAACTGAACTAGTTACCAAGTTTCAAGAGAGAGGGTACCCCAAGCAGGATATATATAGGGCACGTGAGGAAGTAAGGGCCATAAAAAGGACCACCCTACTTAGTGAGAAACAATCTGTATGTGACACTAAATCTGAACAGTTAACTTTTGTTACTCAGTTCAGCAGGCAATATTATCAGGTGTGCAATATTATACGCAAGCATATGACAGTGCTGAAGGCTGATGACGAACTTGCACACATTGCCACACAAAGGGTGAGGTTTGCCTTTAGAAGAGGCAAAACCATAGGCAATTATGTAGCCCCCACGCAATTAAAACAAGATGAAATAAATACATCCTCTTGGTTAAGATATAAAGGGGTTTACAAGTGTAATTTCAGCAGCTGTATAGCATGTGGACATGTAAAACTAGGAAATATATTTAGGAGTGCCTACTCAGGAGAAACATTTGCACACAGGGCGCTCTTCAATTGTAGGTCCACATATGCAGTCTATCTCCTCAGCTGCGACACATGTGACATTCAATACACAGGTCAAACGTCTCAACAAGTCAGAACCAGGATAAGGGAACATATAAATGACATTAAGCAAGGCAAACTCACTACCCCCCTTGTGAACCATTTCAAGATAAAACATAATAAGGATCCAGGGACATTGTCATGGACAATTATTGAAGTGGTAAATACACACAATAGGGGAGGTGATAGGGAGAATTTGCTCCTCAAAAGGGAGGTGTTTTGGATACACAGGTTGCACACCAGGGTGCCGAATGGGCTTAATTCTGAATATGATTTAATTAATTTCTGGTGTTAGCCTGTGTATTCGAGACATAGCACTAAAATGCTGATATATGCTTATAAGTTTATGTATATACATATTTCTTGGATAAATTTCCCCTTAGGCAACCACACACAAGGCTAATAAAATGATTAAATATATCCTAGTATATGCATACTAGATTGAAATATAGTTATATGCAAAAATGCCTACTAGTGTAAGTTGCTAAGGATAACTCTCTGGTGCCTCCAGTATTGTATCTGTTTACAAATACTTATCTTTATCTTTATTTATTTATTTAGTTTCATTTGTATTTCATTTGTATATTTTTTATTATTTACCAATGTTTCTTCAATTTTTGTATTATCTCATACATATAAACATGATAAGGAATGTTCTGTGAATGATATTACTTATATCATATTAATCTGGTTTATATTTATGACAGATAAAATTGTGCATAAAGTGGATAGTATGGTATTGCATCCTAGATTAGGGCATATATATTAACTACAGGTGGAGGTGGGTGTTACCTACGTAGCACATTAGTTTTTAACCTATCACATGTGATTTGTGTATTTAAATAAGCAAACAAGCTAACACCCTTTAGCTACGATTACGGCATTTGCCGAAACATGTCAGCACCAGGGTACGTGGGGCACCTCCATTCCATCATTGCCCCAGAGGTTTAAGGCTTTTTCCGAAGTGTCTCCTGTTTTATCACCTTAATAAAGGACGATTTTGTGTTGTGAAACTACCCGGTGCCTCCACTCTTTTTTGATGTTAATACCTAAGTTGTCTCGACCTATCGAAGGGTTTTTCAAACTTCAGGCTACAGCAAGTGCATTCCGGGGGCAGGTAGGCGCCACAGCAGAGCTGTGGCATGGTGCAGGGGCCAAATTAAGATATTAAATAGTTTTCTGTTATAAATTGTTTTCTTACATATCTATGCAAGTGGATGCAATACTTATAAAGTATTTTGGGCACTCTAAAATAATATTTTCTGTTCCAAACAAGTTTTGCACGCAGTAGGACAGAGGTCCATGAGAATGCTGCGACCTCTGATGCTTTGGTAGCTTTTTCCGATGTACCCTCACAGGGATCTGATTTGGGGGTTGGGAACTTCTGTCTGAGGGGGAACTTTCCGATTCGGGAAGTGTGTTGCCTCAGAAGGATACGGACGCTATGTCCTTTAGATTTAAGCTTGAACACCTCCGCCTATTACTTTGGGAGGTTTTAGCGACTCTGTATGACTGTGAACCCATCGCGCTTCCACCAGAGAAATTGTGTAAGATAGACAAATACTTAGAGGTTCCTACTTACTCTGATGTTTTTCCGGTTCCTAAAAGAATTTTGGAAATTATTACATAGGAGTGGGAAAGACCGGGTATTCTGTTCTCACCTTCCCCTAATTTTAAGAAAATGTATCCTATGTCTGACACCGTTCGGGACTCTTGGCAAACAGTCCCTAAGGTGGAGGGAGCTATATCTACCTTAGCTAAGCGTACAACTATTCCCATTGAAGACAGTTGTGCTTTCAAAGACCCTATGGATAAGAAATTGGAGGGTCTTCTAAAGAAACTGTTTGTTCAACAGGGCTTCATTTTACAACCAATGGCCTGCATTGTACCAGTCACTACTGCGACGGCCTTCTGGTTTGATACATTAGAAGAGTCTCTTAAGACTGAGACTCCTTTAGAGTATATCTTAGATAGAATTAAAGCTCTTAAGATGGCTAATTCTTTTATTACAGATACCGCCTTTCAGATTGCCAAATTGGCGGCTAAGAATGCTGGATTTGCCATTTTAGCGCGTAGAGCGTTATGGTTAAAATCTTGGTCTGCTGATGAGTCATCTAAGTCAAAGCTTTTGGCTATTCCTTTCAAGGGTAAGACCCTATTCAGGCCTGACTTGAAAGAAATAATTTCTGACATTACGGGAGGTAAGGGTCATCTCCTACCTCAGGATAGATCTTCTAAACTGAGGGGTAAACAGAATAATTTTCATTCCTTTCGGAATTTTAAAGGAGTCCCCTCTTCTTCCTCTTCTTCCGCCAAGCAAGAAGGGAATTTTGTTCAGACCAAGTCAGTCTTGAGACCCAACCAGGCTTGGAACAAGGGTAAACAACTCAAGAAGCCTGCTGTTGCTACCAAGACAGCATGAAGGGGCGGCCCCTGATCCGGGACCGGATCTAGTGGGGGGCAGACTTTCCGTCTTTGCCCAGGCTTGGGTAAGAGATGTGCAGGACCCTTGGACACTGGAAATCGTATCCCAAGGGTATCAGCTGGAATTCAAGAATTCTATACCAAAGGGGAGGTTTCTTCTTTCACGATTGTCTGTAGACCAGATAAAGAGAGAGGTGTTCTTACGTTGTGTAAAAGACCTCGCTACTATGGGAGTAATTCGTCCCGTTCCGAGACTGGAACAGGGGTTTTACTCAAATCTTTTCATGGTCCCCAAAAAGGAGGGCATGTTTCGACCCATTTTAGATCTAAAAAGTCTAAACAAGTTTCTCAGAGTCCCATCCTTCAAGATGGAGACTATTCGAACAATTCTGCCTTTGGGTAAGAGATGTGCAGGACCCTTGGACACTGGAAATCGTATCCCAAGGGTATCAGCTGGAATTCAAGAATTCTATCCCAAAGGGGAGGTTTCTTCTTTCACGATTGTCTGTAGACCAGATAAAGAGAGAGCCGTTCTTACGTTGTGTAGAAGACCTCGCTACTATGGGAGTAATTCGTCCCGTTCCAAGACTGGAACAGGGGTTTTACTCAAATCTTTTCATGGTCCCCAAAAAGGAGGGCACGTTTCGACCCATTTTAGATCTAAAAAGTCTAAACAAGTTTCTCAGAGTCCCATCCTTCAAGATGGAGACTATTCGAACAATTCTGCCTTTGATCCAGGAAGGTCAATATTTGACTACCGTGGACTTGAAGGATGCATAGCTTCATATTCCTATCCACAAGGATCATCATCAGTTCCTTAGGTTTGCCTTTCTAGGTAAACATTTTCAGTTTGTGGCTCTTCTATTCGAGTTGGCCACAGCACCCAGGATCTTCACGAAGGTTCTAGGGTCCCATCTGGCGGTTCTCAGGCCACGGGGGATTGCAGTGGCGCCGTATCTGGGCGATATTCTGATTCAGGCATTTCCATCTGACAAAGTCTCACACGGACATGGTTCTGTCCTTTCTGAGGACTCACGGGTGGAAGGTGAATCTAGAAAAGAGTTCACTAATCCCACAGACAAGGGTTCCCTTCTTGGGAACACTGATAGATTCCATATCCATGAAAATTTTCTTGACGGAGGTCAGAAAGTTAAAGATTCTGAATACATGCCGAACCCTTCAGTCCAATCCTCGGCCATCAGTGGCTCAGTGCATGGAGGCAATAGGATTGATGGTGGTGGCAATGGACATCGTTCCGTTTGCTCGTTTTCATCTCAGACCACTACAATTGAGCATGCTCAGGCAGTGGAATGGAGATTATGCAAATTTGTCTCCTCAGATAGACCTGGGTCAGGAGACAAGAGACTCTCTTCTTTGGTGGTTGTCGTTGGATCATCTGTCCCAGGGGACGTGCTTCCGCAGACCTTCATGGGTGATAGTGACAACGGACGCCAGCCTACTAGGTTGGGGTGTAGTCTGGAATTCCCAGAAGGCTCAGGATGTGTGGACTCAGTCGAGAGTCTCTACTTCCAATCAATATTCTGGAGTTGAGAGCAATATTCAATGCACTTCAGGCGTGGCCTCAGTTGGCTTCGGCCAAATTCATCTGCTTTCAGTCGGACAACATCACGAATGTGGCTTACATCAATCATCAAGGGGGAACAAGGAGTCCCTTAGTGATAACAGAAGTATCGAGGATAATTCAATGGGCGGAGGCCCACTCTTGTTATCTGTCAGCAATCTACATCCCAGGAGTGGACAACTGGGAAGCGGACTTTTTAAGAAGACAGACGTTTCATCCGGGGGAGTGGGAACTCCATCCGGAGGTCTTTGCTACTCTGACTCTGATGGCGTCTCGTCAGAATGCCAAGCTTCCGAGATATGGATCCAGGTCAAGGAATCCTCAGGCCAAACTGATAGATGCCTTGGCTGTGCCTTGGTCGTTCAACCTAGCTTCTGTGTTTCCACTGTTTTGCTCTCCTTCCCCGGGTGATTGCTCGGATCAAACAGGAGAAGGCTTCAGTAATTCTAATCGCGCCTGCGTGGCCTCGCAGGACTTGGTATGCCGATCTAGTGGACATGTCCTCTCTGCCGCCGTGGAGGCTTCCATTGAGGCAGGACCTTCTCATTCAGGGACCTTTTCAACACCCAAATCTAGTTTCTCTGCAACTGACTGCTTGGAGATTGAACGCTTGATTTTATCTAAGCGGGGGTTCTCTGATTCGGTCATTGATACTTTGAATCAGGCATGTAAGCCTGTTACTAGGAAGATCTACCATAAGATATGGCATAAATATCTATATTGGTGTGATTCCAAGGGCTACTCATGGAGTAAAATTAGGGTTCCCAGAATTCTGGAGTTTGAATTTAGTTCTTAATGTTCTTCAAGGGGTTCCATTTGAACCCATGCATTCCATAGATATTGTTATTATCTTGGGAAGTTTTATTTTTGGTTGCCATTTCTTCTGCTCGCAGAGTTTCTGAGCTTTCAGCTTTACAATGTGATTCTCCTTATATTAATCAGGAAATTGTGGTTCCTTCTTTATGCCCTAATCCTTCTTTTAAGAAGGAGCGTCTGTTACATAATTTGGATGTGGTCCGTGCCCTAAAGTTTTACTGGCAGGCGACTAAAGATTTTCGTCAATCTTTCATCATTTATTGTTTTTTCTGGAAAACGTAGGGGCCAGAAAGCTACGGCTACCTCTCTTTCCTTTTGGCTGAAGAGTATCATCCATCTGCCATATGAGACTGCTGGACAGCAGCCTCCTAAAAGAATTACGGCTCATTCTACTAGGGCTGTGGCTTTCTCATGGGCATTTAAAAACTATACTTCTGTTGAACAGATTTGCAAGGCTGCAACTTGGTCGTCTCTTCACACTCTTTTCCAAATTTGATACTTTTGCTTCTTCTGAAGCTGTTTTTGGGAGAAAGGTTCTTGAAGCAGTGGTGCCTTCCGTTTAGGTTCCTGTCTTGTCCCTCCCTTTCATCCGTGTCCTGTAGCTTTGGTATTGTATCCCACAAGTAAGGATGAAATCCGTGGACTCGTCATATCATAAAAAAAAGCAAATTTATGCTTACCTGATAAATTTATTTCTTTTATGATATGACGAGTCCACGGCCCACCCTGTCATTTCTAAGACAAGTATATATTTATTTTTCGTAAACTTAAGTCACCTCTGCACCTTTGGCTTTTCCTTTCTCTTCCTAACTTCGGTCGAATGACTGGAGGTGGAGGGAAGGGAGGAGCTATATATACAGCTCTGCTGTGGTGCTCTTTGCCACTTCCTGTTAGCAGGAGGATAAATCCCACAAGTAAGGATGAAATCCGTGGACTCGTCATATCGTAAAAGAAATACATTTTTCAGGTAAGCATAAATTTCCTTATTTACCATTCCCCAATTTTGCATAATTAGCACTATTATAGAATTATACTTTTATCCTCTGTAATTACCTTGTATCTACGCTTATGCAGACTACCTCCTTATCTCAGTTCTTTTGACAGATCCACGTGCATGAGCACAATGTTATTTATATGAAACACATGAACTAACACCCTCTAGCTGTGAAAAAATGTCAAATGCATTTAAATAAGAGGCAGCCTTCAAAGGCTTAGAAATTAGCATAGGAGCCTCCTAGGATTAGCTTTCAACTAAGAATACAAAGATACCAAAGCAAATTTGGTGATAAAAGTAAATTAGCAAGATGTTTAAAATGACATGCCCTATCTGAATCATGAAAGATTAATTCGGACTTTAATATCCCTATAAGGGGCTCATTATTGAACACGGACATTAAGATATTTGCTAAAATTCTATCACATAGACTGAACAAAATTCTCCCCCACATAATACATTCTGATCAAGTTGGTTTTGTTCCGGGCCGCGAAGCCAAAGACAATACAGTGAGAGCAGTACACCTTATCCATTATGTCACCAAAAAAAAAATACCATCTCTATTCTTATCTACTGATGCCGAAAAGGCTTTCGATCGTATAGCATGGGACTTCTTAAAAGCTACGTTATTACAGTTAGGCCTAGGCCCCCAAATTATAACCCGTATTTTCTCACTTTACTCTCAACCGAGCGCCCGCATACTGATAAATGGATCCTTATCCGACCCCTTTACTATAACTAATGGAACACGTCAGGGATGCCCCCTTTCACCTCTTCTGTTTACCTTTGTAATAGAGACATTAGCAACTAGTATTAGGAACAACCCACAAATACACGGTATTAACATTGGCTCACAACAATATAAAGTCTCTCTCTTCGCAGATGATATGCTTCTCTCCATCACAGACCCCAAAGAATCAATCCCACCAATAAACCAAGAACTAGAGATTTTTCACACATTGTCAAACTTTACCATTAATAAGGCCAAATCTGAAATTCTAAGTATAAATATTAGTAAACATGACATACACAATATAAAACAGCTCACATCATTCTCATGGTGTAATGCTTCACTTAAATATCTAGGAGTCAAACTAGCGCCAACCTACGATGATATGTTCAATATGAACTACGTACCTCTTAAAAAGACAATTATAAATGACCTCTCTTCATGGAGATCTAAGCAGATATCTTGGTTGGGACGTATAGAGGTTATTAAAATGAACATATTTCCGAGAATACTTTACTACTTACAAACACTACCCATCCCATTACCCACAACCTATTTACCCTCCATACAAAAGGCTTTTAATGATTACATTTGGAACAAGAAGCCACCTAGAATAAATAAAAACATAATGTATTCACCCAGATCTCAGGGGGGAATGGGAGTCCCGAATCTCGAGTTGTATAGACAAGCAATTGTTTTGCAGAGAGTTCTGGACTGGAATATTCACTATCAACACAAACGCTGGATTCCCTTAGAACATCTAATTCACCAAAAGCCCCATCTAGGTAGACTGTGTTGGGACATCTCCAACAAACCCCAGCTCAAAACTGATATTAACCCGATAACGAATGAAACCTTTAAGACATGGGACAAAATCATTAACACATCCTTATTTATCTCCTCCAAACCATCCCCATTGACGTCCCTTCTGGAGAATGGGGAGATTATATTGTATCCGCCTACTACCACAATAGATCCAATAAACCAAACCACAGATATAGCAGTACGGACCATGATTACAAACGAATCAATTCGCACACAGTCAGATTTGATTGCAGACGGACATGAATGTTTCTCCAATTGGTTCACATACCGACGAGCTAGAAACTATATACTTAAACACAAAGATTATAATAATATGTCTAGACCGTTGACAAACTTTGAATCTTTATGCATACAAACACCACCACTCAGACATACACTATCCTTCATTTACAAACTATTATCTCAGAAACCCCCGGGGTATATACCACTATTTTTGGAAAAATGGGAAACAGACCTAGGTACCATAATAACACCCCAAACGAGCCACGCCATCCTACAAGCCACTAGAAAATCATCTATCTCATCCTCTATTCTAGAAATTAACTTCAAACTCTTACATAGATGGTACTTTACCCCAAAGAAATTACACAGATTATTTCGCTCCCATCCAAACACATGTTGGAGATGCGGTCATGTAGATAGTAATGATGCACATATGTGGTGGTGGTGTAATGATATTCAAAACTTCTGGCGACACGTAATTAAAGAAATAGAATCCATCCTGGAGATTGTTCTCCCTCTAGACCCTTTGATATGGCTCCTGAATAAACCCCCAAACATTAAACATAAACCTTATTTACGGTTGTTCACGATAATGACAAATGGAGCGAAAATACTAATAGCCAAAAATTGGAAAAGTAATAAAGGCCCCTCATTAGGTATGTGGGTTGACAAAGTTACAGACCTTTTAGATCTCGAAGAATATTATTACCTCAAGAATGCCAAAATGGATACTTATGCAGAGATATCCCAAATCTGGGAAACCTACAAACATTCAAAGTAAAACCTATAAACATACCTCCAACTGGTTGCGGGTGGGACGGGACTCGCCCACCACTTTCTTTCCCTTTTACCTTTTTTCTGAAAACCCTTAACCCCTTTCTTTCTTTTTCTCTCTCTTTCCTCTCTAAACTAATATGATAAATTCATATGTCCAGAATTCTTAACTTGTACATGTAAATGTAAGAAAATATAAGACAACTATTGAACATGTATAATGGAGGAGCTGCGTCTCCCATTTATTGTATGTTACTTTATTACTTTCAATAAAGTTGTTGGGAAAAAAAAAAAAAAAAGAAAACAACAGGATCTTTTGCGCATGCGTTACCAACGTCATGCACAGAGGATCCTGTGGGGTTTTTTTTACAGCAAAAAGTTAGGAAAAAATTTAAAATAAAGGTCTTAGTGTCGGGGCGGCCGGAGCATGCAGTAGCAAATAAGTGTTTATATGAAAATTACTACAGTAAGTTTTAAATTTGTGTATTTTCATGAATGAAACATTATTTTTAAATGTTACATCGAATGGCGCAAAATACAAGTATTAAATTTACCATCACTTTAAGTTTCAAAAAAAAAAAAAAAAAATATCCCTATAAGGGGCAATTAGAACACACACAGTGTTAACTGTACTAAATGCTTGTGGTGAATCAATTGCACATATTTAATAACCTAAACAGCTGATCTGTATCACATGAATTGTTATGTATGCCTTAAATTATACCATATGTACAGTTAATCAGAACCATTATTTATTATTATCTGTCTAAACCATTTAATATACTTTTTACAGACGCAGCCAGAGCACTGTGAAATGTTAGCGCTGCAGAATCTGTTGGCGCTCTACAAATAACCGATAATAATATTAGGTATTGATCTAACTGGACTGAATAAGGGAACCTTCTTCCTGAGCACAGACATTGGAGCCTGTTATCAGCATGAACTCATATGTGTTAGGTGAGTAAAATTAGATATTATGCTGACTTTAATTACTGGGAAATGAGAATAGACCACTTATTAAACAAATATAAACTATTATATTTATATCTGCATCTTTTAAGAACATTTGTGTCAGTGACCATTATAAAGAAGGAGCAACTCCTATTGGACTGAGGAGTAGGGTAAAAAATACAACTCCCCCTCTGTGTCCTTTTAGACAGATCATGTCTAACTGCCTAACCTCACCCCCTGACCTGGTTCATTACTCAGAACACCTGCAACTCCACCTTCCCCTGCCCTGACCTCGCTTATGGAACACCCATAACTAAACTTAAATGACTACCTTGTTCCCAGTGAGTGTTCCCCACCCCAGAACCGCCCCTGATTTGTGTGCTTTATATTTCAGTAAATATTATTAAACTAATAATTTTTCTTTTATGCAATTGGCAAGAGTCCATGAGCTAGTGACGTATGGGATATACAATCCTACCAGGAGGGGCAAAGTTTCCCAAACCTCAAAATGCCTATAAATACACCCCTCACCACACCCACAATTCAGTTTTTACAAACTTTGCCTCCTATGGAGGTGGTGAAGTAAGTTTGTGCTAAGATTTCTACGTTGATATGCGCTTCTCAGCATTTTGAAGCCTGATTCCTCTCAGAGTACAATGAATGTCAGAGGGATTTGAAGGGAGTATCACCTATTGAATGCAATGGTTTTCCTCACGGGGATCTATTTCATAGGTTCTCTGTTATCGGTCGTAGAGATTCATCTCCTACCTCCTTTTTCAGATCGACGATATACTGTCATATTCCATTACCTCTACTGATATCCGTTTCAGTACTGGTTTAGCTATCTGCTATATGTGGATGGGTGTCTTTGGTAAGTATGTTTTCATTACTTAAGACACTCTCAGCTATGGTTTGGCACTTTATGTATTTTATAAAGTTCTAAATATATGTATTGTACTTATATTTGCCATGATTCAGGTTTTCAGTTTATTTCCTTTTGCAGACTGTCAGTTTCATATCTGGGAAATGTTTTTTTTAGGAAAAATTTATTTCTTACCTGGGGTGTAGTCTTTTTCAAATTGACTATCTTTTAATTTTGCGGGCAGAATAAGGCTAAACTTTGTGTCATTTTTGGCACGAAAATTTTTTTGGTGCGAAGTTGCGTTCATTGACGCAATTTCGTAATTTCTGGCGTCTTAGTTGACGCTGAGTCCTTCACAAGGTTGCGTCTTCTGTGACACGAGTGTGTCATTTCCGGACGTTTTTGGCGCCAAAAAATATCTTTCTGTGTGTGCCGTGCGTCATACTTGGCGCCAAATATTTTCACTATCAGTTCCTGAGATTCTCTTTTCTAGACAAGCATTACCAATTTGCTGCTCTTCCTTTTGGTCTAGCGACAGCTCCAAGAATCTTTTCAAAGGTTCTCGGTGCCCTACTCTCTGTAATCAGAGAGCAGGGTATTGCAGTGTTTCCTTATTTGGACGATATCTTGCTACTTGCTCAGTCTTTACATTCCTGCAGCATCGGACGCGATCCCCTTTGCTCCTTTTCATATGAGACCTTTCCAGCTTTGTATGCTGAACAATTGGTGCAGGGATTATACAAAGATATCACAATTAATATCCTTAAATCCCAATGTTCGACTCTCTCTGACTTGGTGGTTAGATCACCATCGTATGATTGTAGGGGCCTCTTTTGTTCATCCAACCTGGACTGTGATCACAACAGATGCAAGTCTTTCAGGTTGGGGGGCTGTTTGGGGATCTCTGACAGCACAAGGGGTCTGGAAATCTCAAGAGGCGAGATTACCAAAAAATATTTTAGAACTCCGTGCAATTCTCAGGGCTCTTCAATTTTGGCCTCTGTTGAAGAGAGAACCATTCATTTGTTTTCAGACAGACAATATCACAACTGTGGCATATGTCAATCATGAGGGTGGGACTCACAGTCCTCAAGCTATAAAAGAAGTGTCCCGGATACTTGTTTGGGCAGAATCCAGCTCCTATATAATTTCTGCGGTTCATATCCCAGGTATAGACAATTGGGAAGCGGATTATCTCAGTCGTCAGACTTTACATCCAGGAGAATGGTCTCTCCACCCAGATGTGTTTTCTCAAATTGTTCAGATGTGTGGACTTCCAGAAATAGATCTGATGGCATCTCATCTAAACAAGAAACTTCCCAGGTACTTGTCCAGGGATCCTCAGGCGGAAGCAGTGGATGCGTTGACACTTCCTTGGTGTTTTCAACCTGCTTTTCCCGCCTCTAGTTCTTCTTCCAAGAGTGATCTCCAAAATCATCATGGAGCGATCATTTGTGCTGCTGGTGGCTCCAGCATGGCCTCACAGGTTTTGGTATGTGGATCTTGTTCGGATGTCCAGTTGCCAACCTTGGCCACTTCCATTATGGCCAGACCTTATTTTGCAAGGTCCGTTTTTCCATCAGGATCTCAAATCATTACATTTGAAGGTATGGAAATTGAACGCTTAGTGCTTAGTCATAGAGGTTTCTCTGACTCAGTGATTAATACTATATTACAGGCTCATAAATCTGTTTCTAGAAAGATTTATTATCGCGTTTGGAAGACTTACATTTCATGGTGTTCTTCTCATAAATTTTCTTGGCATTCTTTTAGAATTCCTACAATTTTACAGTTTCTTCAGGATGGTTTAGATAAAGGTTTGTCTGCAAGTTAATTGAAAGGACAAATCTCTGCTCTTTCTGTTTTATTCCACAGAAAAATTGCTAAAATAACTGATATTCACTGTTTTGTACAGCTTTGGTTCGTATCAAGCCTGTCATTAAATCAATCTCTCCTCCTTGTAGTCTTTGGTTTTAAAGGCTTTAAAGGCTCCTCCATTTGAGCCTATGAATTCTTTGGACATTAAACTACTTTCTTGGAAAGTGTTGTTCCTTTTGGCCATCTCTTCTGCTAGAAGAGTTTCTGAATTATCTGCTCTCTATTGTGAATCTCCTTTTCTGAATATTTTCATCAGTATAAGGCAGTTTTGCGGACTTCATTTAAATTCTTACCTAAGGTTGTGAATTCTAACATCAATAGAGAAATTGTTGTCCCTTCTTTGTGTCCTAATCCTAAGAATTCATTGGAGAGATCTTTACATTCTTTGGATGTGGTAAGAGCTCTGAAATATTATGTTGAAGCTACTAAAGTCTTCAGAAAGACTTCCAGTCTATATGTTATCTTTTCTGGTTCCAGGAAAGTTCAGAGGGCTTCTGTCGTTTCTTTGGCATCATGGTTAAAGCTTTTGATTCATAAAGCTTTTTTGGAGTCGGATAAATCCCCACCTCAGAGAATAACGGCTCATTCTACTAGATCAGTTTCCACTTCTTAGGCTTTTTAGAATGAAGCTTCAGTTGATCAGATTTGCAAAGCAGCAACTTGGTCTTCTTTGCATACATTTACTAAATTCTATCATTTTGATGTATTTTTTTCTTCGGAAGCAGTTTTTGGTAGAAAAGTTCTTCAGGCAGCTGTTTCAGTTTGATTCTTCTGATTTAAGTTTTTTCTTTTCAATTATGAGACTAAACTTATGTTTTGGGTTGTGGATTAATCTTTTTTAGCGGAAAATGGCTGTTTTTATTTTTATCCCTCCCTCTCTAGTGACTCTTGCGTGGAGTTCCACTTCTTGGGTATTGCTAGCCCATACGTCACTAGCTCATGGACTCTTGCCAATTACATGAAAGAAAACATAATTTATGTAAGAACTTACCTGATAAATTCATTTCTTTCATATTGGCAAGAGTCCATGAGGCCCACCCTTTTTATGGTGGTTATGATTTCTTTTGTATAAAGCACAATTATTTCCAAATTCCTTTGTTGATGCTTTTTACTCCTTTCTCATCACCCCACTACTTGGCTATTCATTAAACTGAATTGTGGGTGTGGTGAGGAATGTATTTATAGGCATTTTGAGGTTTGGGAAACTTTGCCCTTCCTGATAGGATTGTATATCCCATACGTCACTAGCTCATGGACTTTTGCCAATATGAAAGAAAACTACAGCTGAAAGCTTAAAAGTAATGTAAAATCACTGCTTATTACCCTCTCAAAACATATCAAACTGGTTAATAGTCCGTGATGAATAAGACATCCTGTTCTCACCCAACTTATTGAGCATGAGCTAGGCAGGGCTGTATGTGCAGTTGCTTGTGCAATGTTAAAAGAGGATGGTGGGTGCCACCTCTTTTGACCAGAATACAGATGTACTTGTTCCCTGGCTGAGAACATTGTGCAACATTCTTTGTCATCCATTTTTTAAGTGTAGGATTTACAGGTAAATACATTTAAAAATAAACACATAACGGAAGACATTTTGTTGCGTATAAAAGAACAATATGATTTTTTTTATTAAGATGGATTATATTATAAAGAATAAATATTATTTGTCTTTATTTCATTTCTTTTTATGTAGATAAACACATGAATAGTTCACCTGCATTCTTCACTACAGAAAGCATCAGAATGATACCACAGACTCCAAACGTCTTAGACACTAATGACTATTCACAAACATTGGGGAAATCACAGCAGATATTTAAAGAAGATGATAAATTGTCAGGAACTGTGAAGCAATCATTATATACAGAGAGTAATTTAGTCATCAAACAAGAGGATAATATTTATGACTTATCTAGTGAAATGATTATACCTGAGGATAAACCACACATATTTACTGAGTACTCAAAACATATTAAAGAAGGGAAACGTCTACAGTCTAACCAAATGATTCATACAATGGAGAAACCTTTCAAATGTATAGAATGTGAGAAAAGCTTAACATGTAATTCACATCTCCTAGAACACCACAAAATTCACACAGGTAAGAAGTCAAATACATGTCCTGAGTGTGGAAATAGGTTTACACGAATGACAAAACTTATAGCTCATGAAAGGACCCACACAGGGGAGAAACCATTTAGCTGTACAGAGTGTGAAAACAGTTTTACACAAATGGATCATCTGAATACTTATAAAAAGAATAACGCAGGAGAAAAGCCTTTCACATGTACAGAGTGTGAAAAATCTTTTACACATATGAGTCATCTGAAAATTCATGAAAGGATTCACACAGGAGAAAAGCCTTTCACATGTATAGAGTGTGGAAAATCTTTTACACGTATGAGTAATTTGAGAACTCATGAAAGGATTCACACAGGAGAAAAACCTTTCACATGTACAGAGTGTGGAAATTTTTTTACACATATGAGTAATCTGAAAACTCATGAAAGGATTCACACAGGAGAAAAGCCTTTCACATGTACAGAGTGTGGAAAAAGTTTTACACATATAAATAGTATGAAAAAGCATGAAAGGATTCACACAGGAGAAAGGCCTTTCACATGTACAGAGTGTGGAAATTGTTTTGCACAAATGGATCATCTGAAAACTCATGAAAGGAGTCACACAAGGATAAAGCCTTTCACATGTACAGAGTGTGGGAAAAGTTTTACACAAAAGAGTTATCTGAAATATCATAAAAAAATTCACACAGGAGAAAAGCCTTTCACATGTACAGAGTGTGGAAAAAGTTTTACACATATGAGTAATCTGAAAACTCATGAAAAGAGTCACACAGGGGAAAAGCCTTTAACATGTACAGAGTGTGGAAAAAGTTTTACACATATGAGTAATCTGAAAACTCATGAAAAGAGTCACACAGGGGAAAAGCCTTTAACATGTACAGAGTGTGGAAAAAGTTTTACACATATGAGTAAACTGAAAACTCATGAAATGAGTCACACAGGGGAAAAGCCTTACACATGTACAGAGTGTGGAAAAAGTTTTTCACTAATAAATAGTCTGAAAACTCATGAAAGGATTCACACAGGAGAAAAGCCTTTCAAATGTACAGAGTGCGGGAAATGTTTTACACAAAAGACTAAGCTGAAAACTCATGAAAGGATTCACACAGGAGAAAAGCCATTCAAATGTACAGAGTGTGGGAAATGTTTTACAGTAAAGAGTAATCTGAATACTCATGAAAGGAGTCACACAGGGGAAAAACCTTTCAAATGTACAGAGTGTGGGAAATGTTTTACACAAAAGAGTGAGCTGAAAGCTCATGAAAGGAGTCACAGAGGAGAAAAACCTTTCATGTGTACAGAGTGTGGGAAATGTTTTACACAAAAGACTAATCTGAATACTCATGAAAGGATTCACAAGGGAAGAAACCTTTCACATGTTTGGAAAGTGGAAAAAAGGTTTTTATTGAAATCAGGTTTCACAAAACACCAAATATTTACACACAAATAAACTTTATATACACAGTGTACAACCTCTTTGCAATTATCCTAAAGAGGACAAACTCTCTAAATAGAAGCAGCAAAAAGGATCCTATTGTAAATAATACTTTCTAAATCCCAGTTATAAAAGCCCCAGATTGGAAGTGCTCTCCTGCAGTCTTTTGTTCCTCTATATATGTGCACCTCAGTTTCTCTCATATCAATGTGATAGAATCCAAACACCACACAGGAATATACAGATCTGTCCTCATACTGACCAAAAAAATATAGAGAGAGTAGAAAGAGTCTCTATATAAGGTGCGCAGAGTTCCTAAATATTCAGATAGTGATAAAGATATATCCCAGTGTCTTTCTTGGAGGAGCAGGCAGCACTCTTGGACAATGCGGATTGGAAAAACACCTGTATGGACAGAGAGAAAAAGAGGCGCCTCATGGGACAGTATCGTGCCAGTAGAGATAACAGACAGAGCGGCAGCACGTAAGTATATATACTCACAAGGATAGTGGCATATATGGATGCCTAGTAGAACAGGACGGGACTTTCTGTCGCCCGACAGACAAACGCTCCGGTGCTTGGACGTAGGGTCATGTGGCCCGTCGGCCAATCGGCAGCCACAGACAGTCAGCGTCAGGGATGGGAGCTGTTCCGGGAGTAGCCAATAGCCAGACGTCACAGATAGAATGGCGGGTCGACGGACCAATCAGATAATGGAGAGCGTAGAGCAAGTGGTAGTATAAAAACTCGTATTTATTGAGTTAGGTTAAAAACAAGAAGCATACAGCAACACGTTTCTCGACCTACGGGTCGTTTCATCAGGCTGATAGTGCCTCTATAAAAACTTGCTCTACTTATAATAACATTAAGCCTATCAGAAGCTGACATGACACACACACCCCTGTTGGGGGCCAATGGGAAGGCCAAGTGAGGATTGGCCGATTGCCACACACTCTATTAATTGGGTTATAGCAATTGGCCAGCAATAGGCCAATCCTCACTTGGCCTTCCCATTGGCCCCCAACAGGGGTGTGTGTGTCATGTCAGCTTCTGATAGGCTTAATGTTATTATAAGTAGAGCAAGTTTTTATAGAGGCACTATCAGCCTGATGAAACGACCTGTAGGTCGAGAAATGGGTTGCTGTATGCTTCTTGTTTTTAACCTAACTCAATAAATACGAGTTTTTATACTACCACTTGCTCTATGCTCTCCTTTATCTGATTGGTCCGTCGACCCGCCATTCTATCTGTGACATCTGGCTATTGGCTACTCCCGGAACAGCTCCCATCCCTGACGCTGACTGTCTGTGGCTGCCGATTGGCTGACGGGCCACGTGACCCTACGTCCAAGCACCGGAGCGTTTGTCTATCGGCGACAGAAAGTCCCATCCTGTTCTACTAGGCATCCATATATGCCGCTATCCTTGTGAGTATATATACTTACGTGCTGCCGCTCTGTCTGTTATCTCTACTGGCACGATACTGTCCCATGAGGCGCCTCTTTTTCTCTCTGTCCATACAGGTGTTTTTCTCATACTGACCAGTTTACACAACCATTCACCACCAAATCACCCCCAGTGTTGTTTATTAATATGCCAGTGTTAGGAGTTGTACGTTTGTTTTACATAGGGGAGAAAATAATTACATTTACATAATAAAGGAGTCTTTATATGAATAGAGTGTTAGAGAATTATATAAACAAGAACATCAGTCTCAAATTATTGACATCTGGGAGATATATTTAATGTGCTCATCATGTGAATAAACCTTTTCTTATAGCAATATATGCTTAGCATTGTACATATTATATACCGGAGGAATTACTGAGGGGAAACTGATTTTATTTAATGAGACACAATATCAGTAACCGGTACATACGTGATCATAATCAGTTTAATTTAAATGGCTACTATAACCTACATGTATACTGGGTATGTAATATGAATGTCATGTTCTGTAACTTGATATTATGTCTGTTAGATGTTTTCATGTTAGTTAGAAGCCACAAGAACTGAAAATAGCACATACTGTA
This sequence comes from Bombina bombina, assembly GCF_027579735.1. Taxonomy (NCBI): domain Eukaryota; kingdom Metazoa; phylum Chordata; class Amphibia; order Anura; family Bombinatoridae; genus Bombina; species Bombina bombina. Next base: position 41,197,884 of record NC_069503.1, read on the forward strand.
AATATAAAGGGGTCATTATATGTCTGATAAATCCCTTTGTATCAAGAGCACAAGTGTTAGGTATATTTATACCATGTGTGCATATATCATATAATGCTGCTTTTTACTATATAATGATATATAATGTTTTTTCATGCAAATAAAAATGATTGGAATCCAGACCAGTATTTTGTGTTTTTTTGTATTATTAAAAACACAATATTAGGGAAACACCGGGCAGCAGCCATCTTGCAGGTCGCACTGAGCTTTAGCTCCTCAAGTTCTCTCAATTGTTCTTTAATTTAACTAACATATGGATCTGACCGGAACAATAAGGTCCCACTGTGGCTAACACCTTTTACACAGAAGCCAGTCCACAACTACTTCTGCAGAATGGCCCTTTCCCAGAATATGACAGAGACTGTCCATACACCGATCAGCATAGCAGACGCCAGCTCTGTCAGAAAAACCGGAGTGAGTTATTGCAGATTGGGCATCGGCAAATAACTTATTGGAAAGACATAAATCCCCTGTGCAGCACAAAGGGTAGTTAAGTAAAAGTTTGTGGGGGGCCGCTGGACATTTTCTCCCAGACATAGTTGATCTGCCCCTCTAGTAGCATACTATATTACAGTGGAAATAAAAGGAAACTGCTTAATATATTATATGAGATGAGGAAGAGAGAACACTGAGTCTCATGGTAAATCCAAAAAAGTTTATTAAGGAGCAGGCTTCACATAGGACACAAGGTAAGCTATCTGACGCGTTTCGCACATGCGTACATGCGCTTCATCAGAGATAATTGTCTCTGCTGCTCTAGGTCAGTATAAAGGTAAGTGAAACCAATCAAAAGAGAGGAGTGTAATTGGTGTTTAACCATTGGTTTATATAGCAAATAAGTATATGTGCTATTGATTGGTAAGGTGGATTTGTATAATATGAGTGTTTGGGGTAGATATAACAACTTGATACACTGTACCAGAGCAGACAGAAACATTTTAGAACAGGTTGATTCTTTAGCAATGTTCTAACATATAGTTTCCATTGGTAGTGGAAATATAAACAGATATGTTACTATATCCTTGTGTGTTCACATAATGTATATGTTAAACATATATGAATTAAAAGTGATTCAAGTAAGAAATAAAAGTAAAAAATAGTAAATTAAAAAGAAAGGAAAAGAAATAGTAAAAAAGTAATAAAAAATACAAAATAATAAAAACAAGTTGCAAAATATCATTACAAATTGGAAACTTTAAAAACATCAATAGTGTGTCTTGAAATTGTTGTTCCTAATATGTGACTTGATAATGTCTAAAAGTCAAAAGGCCCCTAATACTCCCTCTGTATTTGATTATAGTATTGCTAACTTTTATTCATAAAGTATTAACTATTAGTTATATTGTAGCTAGCTTAGGGTTTATTTTACAGGTAAGTATTTAGTTTTAAATAGGATTAATTTATTTAATTATAGTAAATTTATTTCGTTTTATTTAAATTATATTTAAGTTAGGGGGGTGTTAGGGTTAGACTTAGGTTTAGGGGTTAATAACTTTATTATAGTAGCGGCGAGGTTGGGGGCGGGAGATTAGGGGTTAATAATTGTAGGTAGGTGGCGGCGATGGTAGGGAGGGCAGATTAGGAGTAATAAAATTTATTATAGGGTTTGCGAGGCGGGAGTGCGGCGGTTTAGGGGTTAATACATTTATTATAGTGGTGGCGATGTCCGGTCGGCAGATTAGGGGTTAATAAGTGTAGGTAGGTGGCGGCGACATTGGGGGGGCAGATTAGGGGTTAATAAATATAATGTAGGTGTCGGCAATGTTAGGGGCAGCAGATTAGGGGTTCATAGGTATAATGTAGGTGGCGGCGATGTCCGGTCGGCAGATTAGGGGTTAAATAATTTTATTATAGTGTTTGCGATGTGGGGGGGGCCTCGGTTTAGGGGTTCATAGGTAGTTTATGGGTGTTAGTGTACTTTTTAGCACTGTAGTTAAGAGCTTTATGTTCCGGCATTAGCCCATAAAACTCTTAACTACTGACTTTTTTATGCGGTAGGAGTCTTGGCGGTAGAGGCTGTACCGCTCACTTCTTCCAAGACTCGTAAAACCAACGTTAGGCAAATCCCATTAAAAAGATAGGATACGCAATTGACGTAAGGGGATTTGCGGTAGCCAAAAGTCGCGGAAGAAAAGTAAGCGGTAGACCGTTTCCTGTCTGACTCTAAAGGTGCACTTTCTTGGAAGAGAGGTCTTTATCTTTATAGAGCTATAATATATGGTACACATTGGAGCACCAGGAGTAAGAATCTACAGCATTACCCCGTTACCAATAAAACTAATAAACTATTTAAATAAAGAACTGTTAGCCTCTACAGTACAATGGGGGATCAGACAGAACCATGAGGAACTGTTATGTGGTTTAGCTTGCTCTCTTATAGAACTCTAAAACAATCAGCTTGGGCAGCCAAATAAAACAAAACAATACTCATCAAAAAGTCCAGTGTGAGGGAAATTAAAAAGTTCTCTCCCGGTGAATCAATGGTACCACCAACCGTATAGCATAACTGGGAACACATAATTGTCTATCCTATGTTGTCATGAACCAAGCCTCCAGACTAAAAAGAAAAAGAAAAGGTCTGGGAGGCATTCTGCTAAGAAGGGCTGTGTAGGGATTTGAACCTGTGGCTCTGTGGTTACTATTCCTGTTTGCTTGCCAATCGGTTTGCTTGTGTGTTGAGCCACAGCCAGTTCTAGTAATAGCATGGAACTTAAAAGATCTGATAAATAACTATTTGCCGTACTTGTAATTACACCTGTGCAACACACAGGTGTTCTCAATTCTGGAATTACTTAGAACCAATCCTGTGCAAAACCTCCCTATTTAAGGATGGCTCTTAGTCTGCATTTGGTTTTCACATTGGATCCGTTTTGTCAAGTCATAACCTGTTTCCTGTACTTCTTTGGAGAAAGTCTTCACCTTTGCACCTGTTTACAAGGTATTACCAGGAGAAAGACTTTACCTTTTAAACCTGTTACCAGTCTACAAGTTTGTTTCCTCCTTGTGCAATTCCTGCACTCAGCTATTACCAGGATAAAGACTTTACCTTCAAACCTGTTACCTGTTTACAAGTTTGTTTCCTGCCTTGTGCAATTCCTGCACTTCAGCTATTACCATGAGAGATACTTTACCTTTAAACCTGTTACCTGTTTACAAGTTTGTTTCCTGCCTAGTGCAATTCCTGCACTTCAGCTATTACCAGGAGAAAGACTTTACCTTTAAACCTGTTACCAGTTTGCAAGTTTGTTTCCTGCCTTGTGCAATTCCTGCACTTCAGTTATTACCAGCAGGAAGACTTTACCTTTAAACCTGCTACCTGTTTACAAGTTGTTTCCTGCCTTGTGCAAATCCTACACTTCAGTTATTACCAGGAGAAAGACTTTCCTTTTTGAATCTGCATCTCTGCTTACTTTGTTTGTTTATTTCCACTCCTGCCGTACCGTATGTGGACTTAACATACCTGAGTAGCACATTTAAATATATCCTGCAAGTATTTGCTTAATCAAAGTATTTTGTTGTTTAAATTAGTTATCATTTTCAATATGGCTTCTCCTAATCTTCATTTAAAGCAACTGTTCCAGACAGTGAGGCTCTCACAAAACATCCTGAGACTGGACATGACATATGTCTGTCCTCCAGAACTTTGACATAGGCTTGGCGTATAGTGTTCCATCAAATGCCGTGGAAATCTTGTACCAGGTTGCATGGATCAGGTAAAACTGTTTTCGTTGGAAGGGAATTTGTTCTGATGCTGTCTTTGTTCCTAGGTCTATGGAATTAGTATTGAGGTTATCTAGATAGAAATTAGCACCATCAGTATATGCTTTTCTCTCTGGCATCCGCATGAGGCTTGCTTCCAATCACTAGGCTTCTGGAAACCAATTCACCCCTCGCAAGGGTCAGACTCCAAACACAAGTCTCCTGCCTCCTTTGTGGAGAGTGGAGTCTCACTCTGTGATGTGCCATCGTAGTGCGCTGATCCACATGAGAGCATATCACCCGGTTTCCCCCGGGTCTGTTCCGGATCTTCTGAATTAGGTGAGTCCATAGCAGATTGCAAAGTCTCTGTAAAGAGAAGCTGATACTGCTGCAGGAGAGCCCTGGTATCATCCAGTAGATAGTAAGCAGATGCCATAATGATCTTGGGTACTATAAAGCAGTACTCTGCTTTTGCTAATTATCCTCCTCACGCAGTTAAAGATGGCCGCTCTCAGAAGGCCTCACCCAACACCGCCACCAAAACAAATGGAATAACTTGACTCCTCAATGTCCCCCAAATTTCAGGTTTCTAAGTTAAGATCCGTGAGCTAATAGGCACCTTGTAAATATTAAAGGGACATAATACTCATATGCTAAATCACTTGAAACTGTAAAAACCTGACAGGAAAATATCACCTGAGCATCTCTATGTAACAAAGGGAGATATTTTACCTCACAATTTCCTTAGCTCAGCATAGTAAGTTCTGTGTAAAAAGTTATACTCAGCTGCAGCCTAGCTGCAGGTAAAAAGAAAAAAAAAATGAAGAAATGAACAGCAGCCAATTAGCATCAGCAGTGCTGAGGTCATGAACTCTCTTACTGTGATCAAAACAAATAAGGACAATATTGGCACAGCGTAATATAAACTAAGTAGTCAAAGAGGAAAAACCTCGGTGCTATTCCCAATAACTAAGTTAGATAAAGGAAATGGGTAAAGAGAGGACAAAAAGTGGGAACTGTTAGCACTCACGGCTACTATTACTGTATCTTACTGTTTAAATAAACGGTTAATAAATTGTGTTACTACAGGTATATAAAATTATTTAAACTTTATTATATGTGCGCATTAAAAGTGATAGACATCACTAGTCTCCCATTAAAGGAGATATCACAAAAAATTCTGGATAAAATAATGTGAAAATAAGCATAATACGGTGTACAGAAGCTCTGGGGTAAGAGCCTCCCCTGTATTCCTGGCCGTAACAGGATACACGGCTTCAGGGTGACTGAGGCGCACCCCCCAGTACTTCCAATGTACACAAACCAATGTTAGCCAAATTTAATTAAAATCAAAGTACTGTTCTAAGTTTCACAAATGCATTTCGGCCTTTAGCACCGGCCTTTCCTCAATGTGGTGTAGTCAGATTCGGACTGGCAAGCCGAGTGTTACTCGCTGCTGCTTTAAAAACCTATCCCTTTCCTCAATTGCACCAATTGAATGCATTCCTGCCAGCAACACCCTCCAGTTATCCAATAATATCAGCTGTTCCTATTTCTGCTCCCTCCTCCACTCAGTTCTTATTGAGTATCAGTGCGAGTTATGTCATCGCTAAATATACACCCATAGGGACCTTGCGCTGCCTGTCATTGCAAACTGTTATGTTTACAAGTTAAGCACACCCGATCACATCATTGCAATCCATTTCCGAAAACATTCTGCTCCAACTGTTACGCCGTTAACAATGTGTGGGCTTCACTGATCCCAGCACTACATGTTAACTGTTTAATATACGGATTTTGAATTTGATCACAGATGGTATGTAGCGGCAATAGTTAAAATACTACGTTTTTGAAAATGGATTGCAGTGATGTGATCAAATTCAAAATCCGTACCAGTAGCGGCAATAGTTAAAATAGTACGTTTTTGAAAATGGATTGCAGTGATGTGATCAAACTCAAAATCCGTAAATTAAACAGTTTGTATAGTCTATTTTGTTCTGCTCTGTGTGGATCACTGTGGTTATAAGAGTCATAGAGACTGGTTACACTGAACTGTGCTGCAGTCCGAAGTGGGTGAGCAATTACATCTTAGCAGGTTATAAATTGATAATGTATGCGATCGTAACATGTAGTGCTGGGATCAGTGAAGCCCACACATTGTTAACGGCGTAACAGTTGGAGCAGAATGTTTTCGGAAATGGATTGCGATGATGTAATCGGGTGTGCTTAACTTGTAAACATAACAGTTTGCAATGACAGGCAGCGCAGGTCCCATGGGCGTATATTTAGCGATGACATCACTCGCACTGATACTCCAATAAGAACTGAGTGGAGGAGGGAGCAGAAATAGACAGCTGATATTATTGGATAACTGGAGGGTGTTGCTGGAGGAACGCATTCAATTGGTGCAATTAAGGAAAGGGATAGGTTTATAAAGCAGCAGCGAGTAACACTCGGCTTGCCAGTCCGAATCTGACACACATTGAGAAAGGCCGGTGCTAAGGCCGAAATGCATTTGTGAAACTTAGAACAGTACTTTGATTTTAATTAAATTTGGCTAACATTGGTTTGTGTACATTGGAAGTACTGTAGGGTGCACCTCTGTCACCTGAAGCCGTGTATCCTGTTACGGCCAGGAATACAGGGAGGCTCTTACCCCAGAGCTTCTGTACACCCGTATTAGCTTATTTTCACATTATTTTATCCAGAATGTTTGTGATATCTCCTTTAATAGGAGACTAGTGATGTCTATCACTTTTAATGCACACATATAATAAAGTTTAAATAATTTTATATACCTGTAGTAACACAATGTATTAACTGTTTATTTAAACAGTAAGATACAGTAATAGTAGCTGTGAGTGCTAACAGTTCCCACTTTTTGTCCTCTCTTTACCCCTTTTCCTTTATCTAACTCTCTTACTGTGATCTCATGAGATTTCACTTAACTCTTATGAGATTTCATTGTAACCTTCCTTACACTGAATAGGAAAATAAGATGAGTGTGCATGAATGCTCGCTCCTTCCACTGTCCCGGGACAGACATACTGATTTGTTGCTTAGAAGTCCTTTACAATGGGATGTGGCTACTGAGGAACTTTTGAGGTAAAATATCTTTCTTTTTTACATAGAGATGTTCAGGTGATATTTTCTAGTCAGCTTTTTACAGCTATGCTGCATCACTTTCAAGTGTTTAAACATTTGGGTATTATGTCCCTTTAAAGGAAACAGTCTAGTCCAAAAATAAACTTTAATAATTCAGATAGAGACTGTAATTTTAAAACAACTTTTGAATTTACTTTTATCATCAATTTTGCTTTGTTCTCTTGGTTATTCTTAGTTGAAAGCTAAACCTAGGAGGTTCATATGCTAATTCTAAGCTTTTTGCAGGCCGCCTCTTCTCTCAGGGCATTGTGACATTTTTTCACCACTAGAGGGTGTTAGTTAACGTTTATCATATAGTTACACTGTGCACAAGCACGTGAGTTCCAGCGAGCAAGCTCTGATTGGCTAAAATGGATGTCTGTCAAAAGAAGCTGAAATAAGTGGTTAGTTTGCACCAGTGCAGGAGTTCATCAGATTGAAGCAGCTGGTGCTGTGCAATTAATCAACTAATTGCTGACCACCTCATTGATAATGAGATTCTTTGACAACTATTTTTATGATCAATCTTACCGATTAGTTGTTGCAGCCCTAAAACTAATTTACCAAAACAAATTTATTTTTTAACTAATTGAAAACAAAACTAAACAAATTTTTTAGCAGTGCACAAGTCTAATGTAAAGTAAAAACAACTTGAGGACACAAATGCACAGATATCCTTATATATTATTAAAGAGCCCCTACAGTTTTATATTTTGTATATTTTTCTTCTTTTAAATAACATTTATTTATGATTTTTTATTTTATTTGCTGTGATTTTAGTTAATTTTTCTTATTTATTTTAGTTATGCTACCAAATGTTATTTCAAGTACTATCTATAGAACATCTACTTAAACAAGAAGGGTTATAAAAGAAAAAATAATAGAGAGATTAGGTAATAAGGTTCTCCTTGGAAGCTCAGCCCATTGCATTGGGTTGTGGGTTCAGTTACAGAAACAGCTATTACATATTAAAAATAAAGCTAAAAGTACAATATCTCACATATTATATACTCTGCAAGCTGGTAAATAAGTCATTAAAAACACTTTATGGGAAACCATTTTATACTACACTGCCCCTTTAATTGATTATATACACATTACACAGATACAATGCAGTAGCCTGTGTCAGGTAATGTGATAATAAGCACTGTGTAATTCCTGTGCCACTGAAGGGGTTAATAAATAACTATGTCTTTATCTGTGATCAGTAAAAGGACACAAAACTAACAATAAGAAAATGAATGCCCTATTGCTTACATATAACTTAGTTAGAAATCAGCTCCAGAGGCAGTAAGCCACTACTAGCAGTAGCTAAAACACATATGTGTACCCACCAATCCCCAGCTAGCCCCCAATAGTGTCAGGATATAGTACCATAGTGATGACAACAAAGGATACAAAGAAAAACAGTTATTTAAAAATAGAAAGTTAATTTATATATAACGTCTACTCCAGAAAGTTTTATTGTTTAAAAAAAAAAAAAGATATCCCTTTATTACCCATTCACCAGTTTTGCATAACCAACACTGTTATATTATTATACTTTTTACCTCTGTGATTACCTTGTATCTAAACCTCTGCAAACTGCCCCCCTATCTCAGTGCTTTTGACAGAGTTGCATTTTAGCTAATCCACGGGAGTGAGCACAATGTTACCTATATTGCACATATGCATTAGCACTGTGTAGCTGTGAAAAAACTGTCAAAATACACTGAGATAAGAGGCTGCCTTCAAGGGCTTAAACATTAGCATATGAGCCTGTCTAGGTTTAGTTTTCAACAAAGAATACCAAGAGGACAAAGCAAATTTAATGATAAAAGTAAATTGGAAATTTGTTTAAAATGACATGACTCATGTAAGTTTAACTTTCTTATCCCTTTTAAGGAGTTAACACCCTGTGCACCTCACTCTGTTAGTGAAGGGGTTAAGCACTGAGAAGCTTTCTGTGCTAGTGAAGCCTAGGGGTTAATACAAAGTGCAGCTCTCTTCTCAGTGCTAGTGAAAGTGCTAATATATAGTGTGTAGCTTTATGTATATAGTGTAGCTGTAATGCACTAGTAGAGGATATGACAGTGACAATGTGCTCAGTGCTAGTGAAAGTGCTAATATATATTGTGTAGCTTTATGTATATAGTGTAGCTGTAATGTACTAGTAGAGGATATGACAGTGACAATGTGCTCAGTGCTAGTGAAAGTGCTAATAAATATTGTGTAGCTTTATGTATATAGTGTAGCTGTAATGCACTAGTAGAGGATATGACAGTGACAATGGGCTCAGTGCTAGTGAAAGTGCTAATATATATTGTGTAGCTTTATGTATATAGTGCAGCTGTAATGTACTAGTAGAGGATATGACAGTGACAATGTGCTCAGTGCTAGTGAAAGTGCTAATATATATTGTGTAGCTTTATGTATATAGTGTAGCTGTAATGCACTAGTAGAGGATATGACAGTGACAATGGCTCAGTGGTAGTGAAAGTGCTAATATATATTGTGTAGCTTTATGTATATAGTGTAGCTGTAATGCACTAGTAGAGGCTATGACAGTGACAATGTGCTCAGTGCTAGTGAAAGTGCTAATATATATTGTGTAGCTTTATGTATATAGTGTAGCTGTAATGCACTAGTAGAGGATATGACAGTGACAATGTGCTCAGTGCTAGTGAAAGTGCTAATATATATTGTGTAGCTTTATGTATATAGTGTAGCTGTAATGCACTAGTAGAGGATATGACAGTGACAATGTGCTCAGTGCTAGTGAAAGTGCTAATATATATTGTGTAGCTTTATGTATATAGTGTAGCTGTAATGCACTAGTAGAGGATATGACACTGACAATGTGCTCAGTGCTAGTGAAAGTGCTAATATATATTGTGTAGCTTTATGTATATAGTGCAGCTGTAATGTACTAGTAGAGGATATGACAGTGACAATGTGCTCAGTGCTAGTGAAAGTGCTAATATATATTGTGTAGCTTTATGTATATAGTGTAGCTGTAATGCACTAGTAGAGGATATGACAGTGACAATTGGCTCAGTGCTAGTGAAAGTGCTAATATATATTGTGTAGCTTTATGTATATAGTGCAGCTGTAATGTACTAGTAGAGGATATGACAGTGACAATGTGCTCAGTGCTAGTGAAAGTGCTAATATATATTGTGTAGCTTTATGTATATAGTGTAGCTGTAATGCACTAGTAGAGGATATGACAGTGACAATGGGCTCAGTGCTAGTGAAAGTGCTAATATATATTGTGTAGCTTTATGTATATAGTGTAGCTGTAATGCACTAGTAGAGGATATGACAGTGACAATGTGCTCAGTGCTAGTGAAAGTGCTAATATATATTGTGTAGCTTTATGTATATAGTGTAGCTGTAATGCACTAGTAGAGGATATGACAGTGACAATGGGCTCAGTGCTAGTGAAAGTGCTAATATATATTGTGTAGCTTTATGTATATAGTGTAGCTGTAATGCACTAGTAGAGGATATGACAGTGACAATGTGCTCAGTGCTAGTGAAAGTGCTAATATATATTGTGTAGCTTTATGTATATAGTGTAGCTTTATGTATATAGTGTAGCTGTAATGCACTAGTAGAGGATATGACAGTGACAATGTGCTCTGTGCCAGTGAAAGTGCTAATATATATTGTGTAGCTTTATGTATATAGTGTAGCTGTAATGCACTAGTAGAGGATATCACAGTGACAATGTGGTCAGTGCTAGTGAAAGTGCTAATATATATTGTGTAGCTTTATGTATATAGTGTAGCTGTAATGCACTAGTAGAGGATATGAGAGTGACAATGTGCTCAGTGCTAGTGAAAGTGCTAATATATATTGTGTAGCTTTATGTATATAGTGTAGCTGTAATGCACTAGTAGAGGATATGATAGTGACAATGGGCTCAGTGCTAGTGAAAGTGCTAATATATATTGTGTAGCTTTATGTATATAGTATAGCTGTAATGCACTAGTAGAGGATATGACAGTGACTATGGGCTCAGTGCTAGTGAAAGTGCTAATATATATTGTATAGCTTTATGTATATAGTGTAGCTGTAATGCACTAGTAGAGGATATGACAGTGACAATGTGCTCAGTGCTATTGAAAGTGCTAATATATATTGTGTAGCTTTATGTATATAGTGTAGCTGTAATGCACTAGTAGAGGATATGACAGTGACAATGTGCTCAGTGCTAGTGAAAGTGCTAATGTATATTGTGTAGCTTTATGTATATAGTGTAGCTGTAATGCACTAGTAGAGGATATGACAGTGACAATGGGCTCAGTGCTAGTGAAAGTGCTAATGTATATTGTGTAGCTTTATGTATATAATGTAGCTGTAATGCACTAGTAGAGGATATGACAGTGACAATGTGCTCAGTGCTAGTGAAAGTGCTAATATATATTGTGTAGCTTTATGTATATAGTGTAGCTGTAATGCACTAGTAGAGGATATGACAGTGACAATGTGCTCAGTGCTAGTGAAAGTGCTAATATATATTGTGTAGCTTTATGTATATAGTGTAGCTGTAATGCACTAATAGAGGATATGACAGTGACAATGTGCTCAGTGCCAGTGAAAGTGCTAATATATATTGTGTAGCTTTATGTATATAGTGTAGCTGTAATGCACTAATAGAGGATATGACAGTGACAATGTGCTCAGTGCCAGTGAAAGTGCTAATATATATTGTGTAGCTTTATGTATATAGTGTAGCTGTAATGCACTAGTAGAGGATATGACAGTGACAATGTGCTCAGTGCTAGTGAAAGTGCTAATATATATTGTGTAGCTTTATGTATATAGTGTAGCTGTAATGCACTAGTAGAGGATATGACAGTGACAATGGGCTCAGTGCTAGTGAAAGTGCTAATATATATTGTGTAGCTTTATGTATATCGTGTAGCTGTAATGTACTAGTAGAGGATATGACAGTGACAATGGGCTCAGTGCTAGTGAAAGTGCTAATATATATTGTGTAGCTTTATGTATATAGTGTAGCCGTAATGTACTAGTAGAGGATATGACAGTGACAATGTGCTCAGTGCTAGTGAAAGTGCTAATATATATTGTGTAGCTTTATGTATATAGTGTAGCAGTAATGCACTAGTAGAGGATATGACAGTGACAATGTGCTCAGTGCTAGTGAAAGTGCTAATATATATTGTGTAGCTTTATGTATATAGTGTAGCTGTAATGCACTAGTAGAGGATATGACAGTGACAATGGGCTCAGTGCTAGTGAAAGTGCTAATATATATTGTGTAGCTTTATGTATATAGTGTAGCTGTAATGCACTAGTAGAGGATATGACAGTGACAATGGGCTCAGTGCTAGTGAAAGTGCTAATATATATTGTGTAGCTTTATGTATATAGTGTAGCTGTAATGCACTAGTAGAGGATATGACAGTGACAATGGGCTCAGTGCTAGTGAAAGTGCTAATATATATTGTGTAGCTTTATGTATATAGTGTAGCTGTAATGCACTAGTAGAGGATATGACAGTGACAATGGGCTCAGTGCTAGTGAAAGTGCTAATATATATTGTGTAGCTTTATGTATATAGTGTAGCTGTAATGCACTAGTAGAGGATATGATAGTGACAATGTGCTCAGTGCTAGTGAAAGTGCTAATATATATTGTGTAGCTTTATGTATATAGTATAGCTGTAATGCACTAGTAGAGGATATGACAGTGACTATGGGCTCAGTGCTAGTGAAAGTGCTAATATATATTGTATAGCTTTATGTATATAGTGTAGCTGTAATGCACTAGTAGAGGATATGACAGTGACAATGTGCTCAGTTCTAGTGAAAGTGCTAATATATATTGTGTAGCTTTATGTATATAGTGTAGCAGTAATGCACTAGTAGAGGATATGACAGTGACAATGGGCTCAGTGCTAGTGAAAGTGCTAATATATATTGTGTAGCTTTATGTATATAGTGTAGCTTTATGTATATAGTGTAGCTGTAATGCACTAGTAGAGGATATGACAGTGACAATGGGCTCAGTGCTAGTGAAAGTGCTAATATATATTGTGTAGCTTTATGTATATAGTGTAGCTTTATGTATATAGTGTAGCTGTAATGCACTAGTAGAGGATATGACAGTGACAATGTGCTCAGTGCTAGTGAAAGTGCTAATATATATTGTGTAGCTTTATGTATATAGTGTAGCTGTAATGCACTAGTAGAGGATATGACAGTGACAATGTGCTCAGTGCTAGTGAAAGTGCTAATATATATTGTGTAGCTTTATGTATATAGTGTAGCTGTAATGCACTAGTAGAGGATATGACAGTGACAATGGGCTCAGTGCTAGTGAAAGTGCTAATATATATTGTGTAGCTTTATGTATATAGTGTAGCTGTAATGCACTAGTAGAGGATATGACAGTGACAATGTGCTCAGTGCTAGTGAAAGTGCTAATATATATTGTGTAGCTTTATGTATATAGTGTAGCTGTAATGCACTAGTAGAGGATATGACAGTGACAATGTGCTCAGTGCTAGTGAAAGTGCTAATATATATTGTGTAGCTTTATGTATATAGTGTAGCTGTAATGCACTAGTAGAGGATATGACAGTGACAATGTGCTCAGTGCTAGTGAAAGTGCTAATATATATTGTGTAGCTTTATGTATATAGTGTAGCTGTAATGCACTAGTAGAGGATATGACAGTGACAATGGGCTCAGTTACTAATTTTATGAATTTGCAGCATTTAAACAATGTTACAAAGCATCCAATTAGTCTTTGAAATGTTTGCATATTTTATTTTGTCTGATTGGCTGCTGATTAACATGTGACTTCTCTGCATGTATTCTGGGAGATGTAGTTCAGTATTGGACGGACCTTTGTTCCCCTCCCATTTACTTCCTGTGCAGCTGCTGCTGGGTGAGTGAGTCAGGCTGTGTATTGTGTGATAAAACGTTTTAGTCACTTTCTGGTCTTCTTAAATAGTTTATAATTGTTATAAATGTTATTGTTATTTTAATGCTTGTTATTCATCTGCTTGTGCCAGGCAATGGGGAAGTAAGTGCTGTTCAACTCTTTGTGCCAGTGAAGGGTTAATACACACTGTGCAGCTCTCTGTGCCAGTGAAGGGTTAATACACACTGTGCAGCTCTCTGTGCTAGTGAAGGGTTAATACACACTGTGCTGCTCTCTGTGCTAGTGAAGGGTTAATACACACTGTGCTGCTCTCTGTGCTAGTGAAGGGTTAACACACACTATGCTGCTCTCTGTGCTATTGAAGGGTTAATACACACAGTGCTGCTCTCTGTGCTAGTGAAGGGTTAATACACACTGTGCTGCTCTCTGTGCTAGTGAAGGGTTAATACACACTGTGCTGCTCTCTGTGCTAGTGAAGGGTTAATACACACTGTGCTGCTCTCTGTGCTAGTGAAGGGTTAATACACACTGTGCTGCTCTCTGTGCTAGTGAAGGGTTAATACACACTGTGCAGCTCTCTGTGCCAGTGAAGGGTTAATAATACACACTGTGCTGCTCTCTGTGCTAGTGAAGGGTTAATACACACTGTGCTGCTCTCTGTGCTAGTGAAGGGTTAATACACACTGTGCTGCTCTCTGTGCTAGTGAAGGGTTAATACACACTGTGCTGCTCTCTGTGCTAGTGAAGGGGTAATACACACTGTGCTGCTCTCTGTGCTAGTGAAGGGTTAATACACACTGTGCTGCTCTCTGTGCTAGTGAAGGGTTAATACACACTGTGCTGCTCTCTGTGCTAGTGAAGGGGTAATACACACTGTGCTGCTCTCTGTGCTAGTGAAGGGTTAATACACACTGTGCTGCTCTCTGTGCTAGTGAAGGGTTAATACACACTGTACAGCTCTCTGTGCTAGTGAAGGGTTAATACACACTGTGCTGCTCTCTGTGCTAGTGAAGGGTTAATACACACTGTGCTGCTCTCTGTGCTAGTGAAGGGTTAATACACACTGTGCTGCTCTCTGTGCTAGTGAAGGGTTAATACACACTGTGCTGCTCTCTGTGCTAGTGAAGGGTTAATACACACTGTGCTGCTCTCTGTGCTAGTGAAGGGTTAATACACACTGTGCTGCTCTCTGTGCTAGTGAAGGGTTAATACACACTGTGCTGCTCTCTGTGCTAGTGAAGGGTTAATACACACTTTGCTACTCTCTCTGCTAGTGAAGGGTTAATACACATTGTGCTATGCTCTGTGCTAGTGAGGGTTAATACACACTGTGCTGCTCTCTGTGCTAGTGAAGGGTTAACACACACTGTGCTGCTCTCTGTGCTAGTGAATGGTTAATACACACTGTTCTGCTCTCTGTGCCAGTGAAGGGTTAATACACACTGTGCTGCTCTCTATGCTAGTGAAGGGTTAATACACACTGTGCTACTCTTTGTGCTAGTGAAGGGTTAATACACACTGTGCTATGCTCTGTGCTAGTGAGGGGTTAATACACACTGTGCTGCTCTTTATGCTAGTGAAGGGTTAATACACACTGTGCTACTCTCTGTGCTAGTGAAGGGTTAATACACACTGTGCTACTCTCTGTGCTAGTGAAGGGTTAATACACACTGTGCTACTCTCTGTGCTAGTGAAGGGTTAATACACACTGTGCTACTCTCTGTGCTAGTGAAGGGTTAATACACACTGTGCTGCTCTCTGCTAGTGAAGGCTTAATACACACTGTGCTACTCTCTGTGCTAGTGAAGGGTTAATACACACTGTGCTACACTCTGTGCTAATGAAGGGTTAATACACACTGCTGCTCTCTATGCTAGTGAGGGGTTTATGAACTCTGTGCTGTTTTCTGTGCTAGTGAAGGGTTAATTGTTATATGTACATTTGAGCTGACTGTTTTTGTTGTCAATTATTTCGTATACGTAATATGACAGAGCAGTTTGTATTTCTCGCGAGATCGAGTGTTAGATGAAAAATCCATGTTTTGTTCATTTAGCATTGATCTCTATGGGAGAATCTTTAACGCGCCTGTGATTACGCTTGGTAAATAATTGCGGTACTCGTGTTACCATGATGCGTTATGAGGTTGTTTTCAGACTCGTAATACCTATGTTATAAAAAGTGCGCAATAAAAATAACGTACACGATTTTAGCGAGCAGCCATAACGCTCAACTTGTATATGTGGCTGTTTGTGTCTTAATTTGTTTTCCTCTATCATTAAATTCATCAAGTTTGTTGAGCACTGAGAGGCGAATTTGTCCCACTTTGTCTGTAAATTTTCAGTCAGGGGATTATAGATTTGCCCCTGGTCTTTTCCTTATCCTTAGACCTCTAGGGATTGTTTTCGCCTCTACATACTTCTCCAAACTGGATATTTCCCACTTCAGTTTTTGTTCTTTAAATAATCTCTTTTTGTATTCTTTAAACGATTTGTAAATACTTGGATTTTCAGGGTTCACACAATTTGTGTTTCCCTGATCAGAAAGGATGGAAAAAGTATCTTCCACATCATATTTCCAATCACCATCATTTAACTCCGCCATCTTTCTGCTTAACAGTAACACAGGTGATTGTCTTACACAGATTGTCAACAAAGATCCCCCCTCTATCTAATTTCCAAAAAAGGGGAATAACACTTAGTGTGCTTGATTTGTGAGAGAGATCACTAAACGTGATCAGGATTCATACTGAAATTATATACGTCAGCACTACTAGTATGATAATATTAAGAGTTATACACAGAACATAATGTGATACACCTGTAGTGGTGCACGGTAGTGGTAAGATTGGTATTATATTTAGAAAAGAGACAAAAGACCACTATTATCCAGCACAAGACTAAAATATGGAATTATGTGATATTTCATACCTTTCATATCTATACATGTATATTTGTATGTATACATGTGTACTCTTTGTAGGGATACACATATAACAAAGATCCACTGAATGAGAACCTTTAAGATCCTTTGAGAATCAAGAAATTATTTCTAGGTAATAACTGTTTGTTTTCTTCTGGAAGTATTGCGTGAATTACCTTCTACTTATGGTACACGGGTGAATTGTTTTTAGGTAGCAATTTATGTATAATATATTCTGTGAATTCATATGTTGTATGTTGGAAAGGCAGAGCAAATTGTTTAAATGAATGGAGGGAAACCTCCAATGAGAATCAAGCAGGAAGAAGCCCGTATGTTGAACGGGTGAAACGCGCATAGCTGCTTAACTTCTGCGGTGTTGTCAGCTGAACACCACCAATATCTTCAATTTGTTTCTCACATTGGGGCAAGTTTCTTGAAGGCGTGCTATGCACTTAAGTGCCTTCTCAATTATCTGACATTCAACTTGACACAAAAGAGAAAGGGGACAGAGTGTTTGGATACCGTGGATGCAGGTGAATACAGATTATATACAGCTTCTATCTGAACTGACATCGGAACAGGTAACCATTTCATTGCTGATTGTAAATCACACTGAAACTTCTGTGAAGATGGGATACATAGCCTGTATTCTGGAAGTCAGAGGGTGTGACTTATTGCTTACTATGGAATATGATATGGGATACCTGTATGAATGGTTGCTTAACAAGCTGAGCCTGCGCTACTAATTTATTGCATACTAACATATGCCTGCGGATTACAAACATAGTCCTTGAAAATCTCTATAACCTCACTAATTTGTACCGTCTGGGAAAGTGTATGCTTCATCTGATAAGGTTAAACCATCTACATATGGAGAGTCAGAGGGAGTGTTTGGTTACTTTGA